>NW_024609265.1:55000-77500 GCF_018296145.1 Oncorhynchus tshawytscha | reverse complement strand
TCAGTCAGTCAGTCAGTACATATTGAAATCATTTTACAGCAAAACAATGAGATGAAAACAAACGTAAGACAAAGTAATGAGACCTTCTTCAGCACGTCCACACTGATCTCTGGCATCCCACAAACCATCTGTTCCAGTTGTTTGGCTGTGAGGAGGGAGAGGAGAGGGACAGGGACGATCCAGGACATGCCCTCACGCACCACCGCCACCTGGGAGAGAGAAGGGGGTAGGAGGAGGGAGGGAGGGCGGAGGGAGAGAGATGGGGGAGAGAGAGAGAGAGGGATGGGGGAAAGAGAGAGGGGGATAGGGAGGGGAGGGAGAGAGAAAGGGGGAGAGAGACGTTTCTACAATTATAAATATAGTCTAGTTATATACTGAACCAAGACGTTTCTACAATTATAAATATAGTTGTTCCCATGCCAACCAAGCTGGGTGTTAAGATTACTTAGAAAAATTCCAGGCATGATTCTTCATCTTAAAACCAATTCAGAATTGAGTTTCTATTATAAAAGAGCGCAGTGCCTCTTGTCTTAATCCAATAATTCAATATATACATCTCAAGTTTCAGAGTGGAGGAGAGGTCTGCTGAGTTTCTCTGAAATGAAAAGCCTCGGGGCCATAGCCTAAGTGTAGTGCAGAGAGCTCGATCATGTCTCGTAGAGAAAACACCACGAAGAGGAAGTTCTGAAAGCAGCAAGTGGCCATGGTGTGTTAGTCACCGAAGAGGATGGTCTGAAAGCAGCAGGTGGCCACGGTGTGTTAGTCACCGAAGAGGATGGTCTGAAAGCAGCAGGTGGCCACGGTGTGTTAGTCACCGAAGAGGAAGGTCTGAAAGCAGCAAGTGGCCATGGTGTGTTAGTCACCGAAGAGGATGGTCTGAAAGCAGCAGGTGGCCACGGTGTGTTAGTCACCGAAGAGGATGGTCTGAAAGCAGCAGGTGGCCATGGTGTGTTAGTCACCGAAGAGGATGGTCTGAAAGCAGCAGGTGGCCACGGTGTGTTAGTCACCGAAGAGGATGGTCTGAAAGCAGCAGGTGGCCACGGTGTGTTAGTCACCGAAGAGGATGGTCTGAAAGCAGCAGGTGGCCACGGTGTGTTAGTCACCGAAGAGGATGGTCTGAAAGCAGCAGGTGGCCACGGTGTGTTAGTCACCGAAGAGGATGGTCTGAAAGCAGCAGGTGGCCACGGTGTGTTAGTCACCGAAGAGGATGGTCTAAAAGCAGTAGGTGGCCACGGTGTGTTAGTCACCGAAGAGGAAGGTCTAAAAGCAGCAGGTGGCCACGGTGTGTTAGTCACCGAAGAGGATGGTCTGAAAGCAGCAGGTGGCCACGGTGTGTTAGTCCCTGAAGAGGATGGTCTGAAAGCAGCAGGTGGCCACGGTGTGTTAGTCACCGAAGAGGATGGTCTGAAAGCAGCAGGTGGCCACGGTGTGTTAGTCACCGAAGAGGAAGGTCTGAAAGCAGCAGGTGGCCATGGTGTGTTAGTCACCGAAGAGGATGGTCTGAAAGCAGCAGGTGGCCACGGTGTGTTAGTCACCGAAGAGGAAGGTCTAATTGCAGCAGGTGGCCACGGTGTGTTAGTCACCGAAGAGGATGGTCTGAAAGCAGCAGGTGGCCACGGTGTGTTAGTCCCTGAAGAGGATGGTCTGAAAGCAGCAGGTGGCCACGGTGTGTTAGTCACCGAAGAGGAAGGTCTAAAAGCAGCAGGTGGCCACGGTGTGTTAGTCACCGAAGAGGATGGTCTGAAAGCAGCAGGTGGCCACGGTGTGTTAGTCACCGAAGAGGAAGGTCTAAAAGCAGCAGGTGGCCACGGTGTGTTAGTCACCGAAGAGGATGGTCTAAAAGCAGCAGGTGGCCACGGTGTGTTAGTCATCACATCTCTGGAGGTTAATGAACTGCAGCAGACATGTAGAATCCACAGGAAATTAACAAAACATGAGGACGATAGGATGACCAACAGCCGCTGTCAGACGCTCTGGTGTGCTGCCTCTTGTACCCCATCTGTCTATCTGGTGCAGGTGGTACTCGATGGTGTTGTCTGTGTCATACCTGTCTGTCTATCTGGTGCAGGCGGTACTCGATGGTGTTATCTGTGTCGTACCCGTCTGTCTATCTGGTGCAGGCGGTACTCGATGGTGTTGTTTGTGTCGTACCGTCTGTCTATCTCGTGCTGCCAGTCCTCGATGGTGTTGTTTGTGTCGTAACTGCATGATTATCTCGTGCAGGCGGTACTCCTGTGTGTGTGTGTGTGTGTGTCTATCTCGTGTGTCTATCTGCATGTTATCTCGCAGGCGGTACACCTGTGTGTCGTACCTGTCTGTCTATCTCGTGCAGGCGGTACACCTGTGTGTCGTACCTGTCTGTCTATCTCGTGCAGGCGGTACACCTGTGTGTCGTACCTGTCTGTCTATCTCCTGCAGGCGGTACACCTGTGTGTCGTACCTGTCTGTCTATCTCCTGCAGGCGGTACACCTGTGTGTCGTACCTGTCTGTCTATCTCGTGCAGGCAGTACACCTGTGTGTCGTACCTGTCTGTCTATCTGATGCAGGCGGTACTCCTGTGTGTGTGTGTGTGTGTGTACCTGTCTGTCTATCTCGTGCAGGCGGTACACCTGTGTGTCATACCTGTCTGTCTATCTCGTGCAGGCGGTACACCTGTGTGTCGTACCTGTCTGTCTATCTCGTGCAGGCGGTACACCTGTGTGTCGTACCTGTCTGTCTATCTCGTGCAGGCGGTACACCTGTGTGTCGTACCTGTCTGTCTATCTCCTGCAGGCGGTACACCTGTGTGTCGTACCTGTCTGTCTATCTCCTGCAGGCGGTACACCTGTGTGTCGTACCTGTCTGTCTATCTCGTGCAGGCAGTACACCTGTGTGTCGTACCTGTCTGTCTATCTCATGCAGGCGGTACTCCTGTGTGTGTGTGTGTGTGTGTGTCGTACCTGTCTGTCTATCTCGTGCAGGCGGTACACCTGTGTGTCATACCTGTCTGTCTATCTCGTGCAGGCGGTACACCTGTGTGTCGTACCTGTCTGTCTATCTCGTGCAGGCGGTACACCTGTGTGTCGTACCTGTCTGTCTATCTCGTGCAGGCGGTACACCTGTGTGTCGTACCTGTCTGTCTATCTCCTGCAGGCGGTACACCTGTGTGTCGTACCTGTCTGTCTATCTCCTGCAGGCGGTACACCTGTGTGTCGTACCTGTCTGTCTATCTCGTGCAGGCAGTACACCTGTGTGTCGTACCTGTCTGTCTATCTCATGCAGGCGGTACTCCTGTGTGTGTGTGTGTGTGTGTGTCGTACCTGTCTGTCTATCTCGTGCAGGCGGTACTCGATGGCCCGGGCTACATACTCCTTCCTGTTGGAGAAGGTCAGAGGGATGCTGTTTCCCCCGGGGATAATAGGAACCATCTTACCGTCCGCACTCTGACCCACGAACGAATCCAGAGGAATCATCTAGAGGGAGGAACACAACAGTACAACATCATTTCATCTGAGTTCAAGTTGGGGGTCAATTCCATTTGTAGAGAGTTGATTCAGAATCCTGTCAGATCAGGAGATACAGTCCCTTCCTCTTTATTCCCTGTCTCTCTCTCTCTCCCCACCTCTCTCTCTCCCCCTCTCTTGGCGAGGAGACTGTGGGCCTGAGAGGCCATTTCACCATCTCTCCCTTTCCCCTCTCTTGGCTAGGAGACTGTGGGCCTGAGAGGCCATTTCACTCTCTCCCACCTCTCCTCCACCTCTCTCTCTTTCCCTCTCTTGGCTAGGAGACTGTGGGCCTGAGAGACCATTTCACTCTCTCCCACTCTCCTCCACCTCTCTATCTTTCCCTCTCTTGGCTAGGAGACTGTGGGCCTGAGGCCATTTCTCTCTCTCCCACCTCTCCTCCACCTCTCTCTTTCCCTCTCTTGGCTAGGAGACTGTGGGCCTGAGAAGCCATTTCTCTCTCTCCCACCTCTCCTCCACCTCTCTCTCTTTCCCTCTCTTGGCTAGGAGACTGTGGGCCTGAGAAGCCATTTCTCTCTCTCCCACCTCTCCTCCACCTCTCTATCTTTCCCTCTCTTGGCTAGGAGACTGTGGGCCTGAGGCCATTTCAAATCAAATTCAAATCAAATGTATTTATATAGCCCTTCGTACATCAGCTGATATCTCAAAGTGCTGTACAGAAACCCAGCCTAAAACCCCAAACAGCAAGCAATGCAGGTGTAGAAGCACGGTGGCTAGGAAAAACTCCCTAGAAAGGCCAAAACCTAGGAAGAAACCTAGAGAGGAACCAGGCTATGTGGGGTGGCCAGTCCTCTTCTGGCTGTGCCGGGTGGAGATTATAACAGAACATGGCCAAGATGTTCAAGATGTTTCCCTCTCTTGGCTAGGAGACTGTGGGCCTGAGGCCATTTCACTCTCTCCCACCTCTCCTCCACCTCTCTCTCTCTCCTCCTGCTCCTTCCTCCCTCTTTCCCTCTCTTGGCTAGGAGACTGTGGGCCTGAGAGGCCATTTCTCTCTCTCCTCCTGCTCCATCTTTCCCTCTCTTGGCTAGGAGACTGTGGGCCTGAGAGGCCATTTCTCTCTCTCCTCCTGCTCCATCTTTCCCTCTCTTGGCTAGGAGACTGTGGGCCTGAGAGGCCATTTCACTCTCTCCCACCTCTCCTCCACCTCTCTCTCTTTCCCCTGGCTGTGGTCCTTCCTTCACAAGACAGGGAGGCCATGTCTCTCTCTCCCTCCCTCTTCCCCCCTCCCCCTTCCTCTCTCTCTCTGGACTCTCTCTATCTATTCTGGCTGTGGTCCTTCCTGGGAGGCAGGCCAACTGGCCAATCCCCAGACAGGATGTGCTGCATCAACAGGACCCTTGCATTCCAGTATGTGTGTGTGTGTGTGTGTGTGTGTGTGTGTGTGTGTGTGTTTCTGTGTGAGAGAGAGGGGGAGCCCGGTCCAGTCCAGTAGAGTCACAGTGCAGTGGTTATGTGTGTGTGTGTCGGGGGGAACGAAGGTTGGCCATGGTGTATTATCAACACACCATATTATCACCATACCATATTATCACCATACACCTCACCATCACCATACCATTATCACCATACCATACCATATCACCATACCATATTATCACCATACCATATTATCACCATACCATATTATCACCATACTGATATTATCACCATACCATATTATCACCATACCATATTATCACCATACCATATTATCACCATACCATATTATCACCATACCACATTATCACCATACCATATTATCACCATACCATATTATCACCATACCATATTATCACCATACCATATTATCACCATACCATATTATCACCACACCATATTATCACCATACTATATTATCACCATACTGAGGGACATCACCATACCATATTATCACCATATCATATCATCACCATACCATATTATCACCATACTGAGGGACATCACCATACCATATTATCACCATACCATATCATCACCATACCATATTATCCCCATACCATATTATCACCATACTGAGGGACATCACCATACCATATTATCCCCATACCATATTATCACCATACTGAGGGATCTCACCATACCATATCATCACCATACTGAGGGACATCACCATACCATATTATCACCATACCATATTATCACCATACTGAGAGACACCATACCATATTATCACCATACCATATTATCACCATACCATATTATCCCCATACATATTATCACCATACCATATTATCACCATACCATATTATCACCATACTGAGGGATCTCACCATACCATATTATCACCATACCATATTATCACCATACCATATTATCACCATACCATATTATCACCATACCATATTATCACCATACCAAACATCACCATACTGAGAGACCTCACCATACCATATTATCACCATACCATATTATCACCATACCATATTATCACCATACCATATTATCACCATACCATATTAACACCATTCCAAGTCAAACAGGAAACAGGAAACATCACCATACTGAGGGACCTCACCATACCATATTATCACCATACTGAGAGACCTCACCATACCATATTATCACCATACCATATTATCACCATACCATATTATCACCATACTGAGAGACCTCACCATACCATATTATCACCATACCATATTATCACCATACCATATTATCACCATACCATATTATCACCATACCATATCATCACCATACCATATTATCACCATACCATATTATCACCATACCATATTATCACCATACCATATTATCACCATACCATATTATCACCATACCATATTATCCCATATCATATTATCACCATACCATATCATCACCATACCATATTATCACCATACTGAGGGACCTCACCATACCATGTTATCACCATACCATATTATCACCATATCATATTATCACCATATCATATTATCCCCATATATTATCCCCATATCATATTATCACCATACCATATTATCACCATACTGAGAGACCTCACCATACCATATTATCCCCATACCATATTATCCCCATACCATATTATCCCCATACCATATTATCACCATACCATATTATCACCATACTGAGGGACCTCACCATACCATATTATCACCATACCATATTATCACCATACCATATTATCACCATACCATATTATCACCATACTGAGAGACCTCACCATACCATATTATCACCATACCATATTATCACCATACCATATTATCACCATACCATATTATCACCATACCATATTATCACCATACCATATTATCACCATACCATATTATCACCATACTGAGGGACCTCACCATATCATATTATCACCATACCATATTATCCCCATATCATATTATCACCATACCATATCATCACCATACCCTATTAACACCATTCCAAGTCAAACAGGAAACAGGAAACATCACCATACTGAGAGACCTCACCATACCATATTATCACCATACCATATTATCACCACACCATATTATCACCATACCATATTATCACCATACCATTAACACCATTCCAAGTCAAACAGGAAACAGGAAACATCACCATACTGATCACCATACCATATTATCACCATACCATATTATCACCATACCATATTATCACCATACCATATTATCACCATACTGAGAGACCTCACCATACCATATTATCACCATACCATATTATCCCCATATCATATTATCACCATACCATATCATCACCATACCATATTATCACCATACTGAGAGACCTCACCATACCATATTATCCCCATACCATATTATCACCATACCATATTATCACCATACCATATTATCCCCATACCATATTATCACCATACCATATTATCACCATACCATATTATCACCATACCATATTATCCCCATATCATATTATCACCATACCATATCATCACCATACCATATTATCACCATACCATATTATCACCATACCATATCATCACCATACCATATTATCACCATACTGAGAGACCTCACCATACCATATTATCCCCATACCATATTATCACCATACCATATTATCACCATACTGAGGGACCTCACCATATCATATTATCACCATACCATATTATCCCCATATCATATTATCACCATACCATATCATCACCATACCATATTATCACCATACTGAGGGACCTCACCATACCATGTTATCACCATACCATATTATCACCATACTATATTATCACCATACCATATTATCACCATACCATATTATCCCCATACCATATTATCACCATACCATATTATCACCATACCATATTATCACCATACCATATTATCACCATACCATATTAACACCATACTGAGGGACCTCACCATACCATATTATCACCATACCATATTATCCCCATACCATATTATCCCCATACCATATTATCACCATACCATATTATCACCATACCATATTAACACCATTCCAAGTCAAACAGGAAACACAGCTCCATTTCCTAGGCTAGTTTCCAAGTCAAATCTCCCCATCCATGTCAGTTCCAGTATTGAATCCAAACTGAATGGAGGTGACCATCACTCCCCTCCAAGCTTCTCCCAGGTCCTCATCCCCCTCATCCTCACTCCCCTCATCCTCACCCCCCTCATCTTCCTCATCCCCCTCATCATCCTCATCCCCCATATCATCCTCATCCCCCCCCCACATCATCCTCATCCCCCTCATACTCCTCCCCCTCATCCCCCTCATACTTCTCATCATCCTCATCCTCCTCCTCATCCCCCTCCTCCTCCTCGTGACCTTAAGCTGAGGAGAGAAAAAAAGACAGAATAAATCTATCACCTCATGGAAATTATCCTCTGTGATGCCGCTGTCTTCAATGTGAAGAATGCTGTTGAGTGTCTGAACGTAGAGCAGGTCCACCTCCTCTAGATCCTCCAGGACCAGGGGAATACAACACAGCTGCTTCCACACCATGGGGGCAAGGTGCAGGTCCAGGGGCTTCTTGGTCCGGATAGCCACCCCCATCAGGATGCCCAGGAACTTCAACTGGAGGAGCTGCTCATCCAGACAGGATGACGGGCTCAGCAGGAACCTGGGGGAGGGAGGGAGGTTTAGAGTCTGACCTGAGTGTCCCATAACACAGTGTCATATAGACTATAGCTCTGTAGTGGCCCATAACACAGTGTCATATAGACTATAGCTCTGTAGTGGCCCATAACACAGAGTCATATAGACTATAGCTAGTGCTGTAGTGGCCCATAACACAGTGTCATATAGACTATAGTTCTGTAGTGGCCCATAACACAGAGTCATATAGACTATAGCTCTGTAGTGGCCCATAACACAGTGTCATATAGACTATAGCTCTGTAGTGGCCCATAACACAGAGTCATATAGACTATAGCTCTGTAGTGGCCCATAACACAGAGTCATATAGACTATAGCTCTGTAGTGGCCCATAACACAGTGTCATATAGACTATAGCTCTGTAGTGGCCAATAACACAGAGTCATATAGACTATAGCTCTGTAGTGGCCCATAACACAGAGTGGTGCTGTCTCTATGGTGACTGGAATGAGACAGCGTGTCAGTAATGTGGTACTGTCTCTATGGTGACTGGTAATGAGACAGCGTGTCAGTAATGTGGTACTGTCTCTATGGTGACTGGTAATGAGACAGCGTGTCATTAATGTGGTGCTGTCTCTATGGTGACTGGTAATGAGACAGCATCTCTATAGTGACTGGTAATGAGACAGCGTGTCAGTATTGTGGTACTGTCTCTATGGTGACTGGTAATGAGACAGCGTGTCAGTAATGTGGTACTGTCTCTATGGTGACTGGTAATGAGTCAGCATGTCAGTAATGTGGTACTGTCTCTATGGTGACTAGTAATGAGACAGTGTGTCAGTAATGTGGTACTGTCTCTATGGTGACTGGTAATGAGACAGCGTCTCTATGGTGACTGGTAATGAGACAGTGTGTCAGTAATGTGGTGCTGTCTCTATTGATCTGGAATGAGACATTAATGTGGTACTGTCTCTATGGTGACTGGTAACATTAATGTGGTACTGTCTCTATAGTGACTGGTAATGAGACAGCGTCAGTCTATGGTGACTGGTAATGAGACAGCATCTCTATAGTGACTGGTAATGAGACAGCGTGTCAGTATTGTGGTACTGTCTCTATGGTGACTGGTAATGAGACAGCGTCTCCATGGTGACTGGTAATGAGACAGCGTGTCAGTAATGTGGTGCTGTCTCTATGCTGACTGGTAATGAGACAGCGTCTCTATGTGACTGGTAATGAGACAGCGTGTCAGTAATGTGGTGCTGTCTCTATGGTGACTGGTAATGAGACAGCGTGTCAGTATTGTGGTACTGTCTCTATGGTGACTGGTAATGAGACAGCATGTCAGTAATGTGGTACTGTCTCTATGGTGACTGGTAATGAGACAGCGTGTCAGTAACGTGGTACTGTCTCTATGGTGACTGGTAATGAGACAGTGTCTCTATGGTGACTGGTAATGAGACAGCGTGTCAGTATTGTGGTACTGTCTCTATGGTGACTGGTAATTAGACAGCGTGTCAGTAATGTGGTACTGTCTCTATGGTGACTGGTAATGAGACAGCGTCTCTATGGTGACTAGTAATGAGACAGCGTCTCTATGGTGACTGGTAATGAGACAGCATCTCTATGGTGACTGGTAATGAGACAGCGTGTCAGTATTGTGGTACTGTCTCTATGGTGACTGGTAATTAGACAGCGTGTCAGTAATGTGGTACTGTCTCTATGGTGACTGGTAATGAGACAGCGTCTCTATGGTGACTGGTAATTAGACAGCGTGTCAGTAATGTGGTACTGTCTCTATGGTGACTGGTAATTAGACAGCGTGTCAGTAATGTGGTACTGTCTCTATGGTGACTGGTAATTAGACAGCGTGTCAGTAATGTGGTACTGTCTCTATGGTGACTGGTAATGAGACAGCGTCTCTATGGTGACTGGTAATTAGACAGCGTGTCAGTAATGTGGTACTGTCTCTATGGTGACTGGTAATGAGACAGCGTGTCAGTAATGTGGTACTGTCTCTATGGTTACTGGTAATGAGACAGCGTCTCTATGGTGACTGGTAATGAGACAGCGTCTCTATGGTGACTGGTAATGAGACAGCGTCTCTATGGTGACTGGTAATGAGACAGCGCGTCAGTATTGTGGTGCTGTCTCTATGGTGACTGGTAATGAGACAGCGTGTCAGTAATGTGGTACTGTCTCTGGTGACTGGTAATGAGACAGCGTGTCAGTATTGTGGTACTGTCTCTATGGTGACTGGTATTGAGACAGGGTGTCAGTATTGTGGTACTGTCTCTATGGTGACTGGTAATGAGACAGCGTCTCTATGGTGACTGGTAATGAGACAGCGTGTTAGTATTGTGGTACTGTCTCTATGGTGACTGGTAATGAGACAGCGTGTCAGTATTGTGGTACTGTGCGTCTCTGTTGGTGTCCTAGCCAGTCCTCACCTGTCTCTGTTGTAGCCCACCTCAGCTGTGGCGTTGGGGGAGGGGATGAGGAGATCCACTACTCCCGTCTCCAACTCCTACACAGGAAATAGGCGTCAGTCTCACAAGATATCCTGTCCACAGCCCGTCTCTAAATAATATCACTTTTCTGACTCACGATTTCTTAGTTGAATATTTCAGGAAACCAGTAAATTTCTCTGGCAAAGAAGTTTGGATAAACTCAGAAGAATAGACAAGAACATAGAACTCCAGTTTCAACTGTTCTGCCTTATTATTATACGACCATGCTGGTCATTTATGAACATTTGAACATCTTGGCCATGTTCTGTTATAATCTCCACCCGGCACAGCCAGAAGAGGACTGGCCACCCCACATAGCCTGGTTCCTCTCTAGGTTTCTTCCTAGGTTTTGGCCTTTCTAGGGAGTTTTTCCTAGCCACCGTGCTTCTACACCTGCATTGCTTGCTGTTTGGGGTTTTAGGCTGGGTTTCTGTACAGCACTTTGAGATATCAGCTGATGTACGAAGGGCTATATAAATACATTTGATTTGATTTGATTTGAACATAGTGCAGACACCACAAGGAAAGGACTTGGTTGAGACTGAGGCTTTGTTCCCAAATCTAAAACAGCAAACCACTTAGAATGTATGTTACTATCTCACTACTATTTATAATAGTCACTAATTCTACTGTTACTATCTCACTACTATTTATAATAGTCACTAATTCTACTGTTACTATCTCACTACTATTTATAATAGTCCCTAATTCTACTGTTACTGTCTCACTACTATTTATAATAGTCACTAATTCTACTGTTACTGTCCCACTACTATTTATAATAGTCACTAATTCTACTGTTACTATCTCACTACTATTTATAATAGTCACTAATTCTACTGTTACTATCTCACTACTATTTATAATAGTCACTAATTCTACTGTTACTATCTCACTACTATTTATAATAGTCACTAATTCTACTGTTACTGTCTCACTACTATTTATAATAGTCACTAATTCTACTGTTACTGTCCCACTACTATTTATAATAGTCACTAATTCTACTGTTACTGTCCCACTACTATTTATAATAGTCACTAATTCTACTGTTACTGTCTCACTACTATTTATAATAGTCACTAATTCTACTGTTACTATCTCACTACTATTTATAATAGTCACTAATTCTACTGTTACTATCTCACTACTATTTATAATAGTCACTAATTCTACTGTTACTATCTCACTACTATTTATAATAGTCACTAATTCTACTGTTACTATCTCACTACTATTTATAATAGTCACTAATTCTACGGTTACTATCTCACTACTATTTATAATAGTCACTAATTCTACTACTACTACTACTACTACTGTTACTATCTCACTACTATTTATAATAGTCACTAATTCTACTGTTACTATCTCACTACTATTTATAATAGTCACTAATTCTACTGTTACTATCCCACTACTATTTATAATAGTCACTAATTCTACTGTTACTGTCTCACTACTATTTATAATAGTCACTAATTCTACTGTTACTATCCCACTACTATTTATAATAGTCACTAATTCTACTGTTACTGTCCCACTACTATTTATAATAGTCACTAATTCTACTGTTACTGTCCCACTACTATTTATAATAGTCACTAATTCTACTGTTACTGTCCCACTACTATTTATAATAGTCACTAATTCTACTGTTACTATCTCACTACTATT
Organism: Oncorhynchus tshawytscha; assembly: GCF_018296145.1. Classification (NCBI taxonomy): domain Eukaryota; kingdom Metazoa; phylum Chordata; class Actinopteri; order Salmoniformes; family Salmonidae; genus Oncorhynchus; species Oncorhynchus tshawytscha. The sequence continues at coordinate 64,814 of NW_024609265.1, read as the reverse complement.
TATAATAGTCACTAATTCTACTGTTACTGTCCCACTACTATTTATAATAGTCACTAATTCTACTGTTACTGTCCCACTACTATTTATAATAGTCACTAATTCTACTGTTACTGTCCCACTACTATTTATAATAGTCACTAATTCTACTGTTACTATCTCACAACTATTTACAATAGTCACTAATTCTACTGTTACTGTCCCACTACTATTTATAATAGTCACTAATTCTACTGTTACTGTCCCACTACTATTTATAATAGTCACTAATTCTACTGTTACTATCTCACAACTATTTACAATAGTCACTAATTCTACTGTTACTGTCCCACTACTATTTATAATAGTCACTAATTCTACTGTTACTATCTCACTACTATTTATAATAGTCACTAATTCTACTGTTACTGTCCCACTACTATTTATAATAGTCACTAATTCTACTGTTAATATCTCACTACTATTTATAATAATACCTCCTGCAGCATCTAACTGTAAACTCTACTGTAACTGACACAGCTTACTGTAAACTCTCTGTAACTGACACAGCTTACTGTAAACTCTCTGTAACTGACACAGCTTACTGTAAACTCTACTGTAACTGACACATCTTAACTGTAAACTCTACTGTAAATGACACATTTAACTGTAAACTCTACTGTAACTGACACATCTAACTGTAAACTCTACTGTAACTGACACATCTAACTGTAAACTCTGTAACTGACACAGCTTACTGTAAACTCTACTGTAAATGACACATTTAACTGTAAACTCTACTGTAGTTAAACTGTTACTCTACCTGACATCTAACTGTAAACTCTACTGTAACTGACACATCTAACTGTAAACTCTACTGTAGTTAAACTGTTACTCTACCTGACATCTAACTGTAAACTCTACTGTAAATGACACATCTTACTGTAAACTCTACTGTAGTTAAACTGTTACTCTACCTGACATCTAACTGTAAACTCTACTGTAAATGACACATCTTACTGTAAACTCTACTGTAGTTAAACTGTTACTCTACCTGACATCTAAATGTAAACTCTACTGTAACTGACACAGCTTACTGTAAACTCTACTGTAAATGACACATTTAACTGTAAACTCTACTGTAAATGACACATCTTACTGTAAACTCTACTGTAGTTAAACTGTTACTCTACCTGACATCTAACTGTAAACTCTACTGTAATTGACACATCTAACTGTAAACTCTACTGTAAATGACACATCTTACTGTAAACTCTACTGTAGTTAAACTGTTACTCTACCTGACATCTAAATGTAAACTCTACTGTAACTGACACAGCTTACTGTAAACTCTACTGTAAATGACACATCTAACTGTAAACTCTACTGTAACTGGCACATCTAACTGTAAACTCTACTGTAAATGACACATCTAACTGTAAACTCTACTGTAACTGACACATCTAACTGTAAACTCTACTGTAGTTAAACTGTTACTCTACCTGGCACATTTAACTGTAAACTCTACTGTAAATGACACATCTTACTGTAAACTCTACTGTAGTTAAACTGTTACTCTACCTGACATCTAAATGTAAACTCTACTGTAACTGACACAGCTTACTGTAAACTCTACTGTAGTTATACTGTTACTCTACCTGACATCTAACTGTAAACTCTACTGTAAATGACACATCTAACTGTAAACTCTACTGTAAATGACACATCTTACTGTAAACTCTACTGTAACTGACACATCTAACTGTAAACTACTGTAAATGACACATCTTACTGTAAACTCTACTGTAGTTAAACTGTTACTCTACCTGACATCTAACTGTAAACTCTACTGTAAATGACACATCTGTAAACTCTCTGTAACTGACACATCTAACTGTAAACTCTACTGTAAATGACACATCTTAACTGTAAACCCTACTGTAAATGACACATTTAACTGTCAACTCTACCTGTAACTGACACATCTTAACTGTAAACTCTACTGTAACTGACACATCTAACTGTAAACTCTACTGTAACTGACACATCTAACTGTAAACTCTACTGTAACTGACACATCTAACTGTAAACTCTACTGTAACTGACACAACTGTAAACTCTACTGTAACTGACACATCTAACTGTAAACTCTACTGTAACTGACACATCTAACTGTAAACTCTACTGTAGTTAAACTGTTACTCTACCTGACATCTAACTGTAAACTCTACTGTAAATGACACATCTTACTGTAAACTCTACTGTAGTTAAACTGTTACTCTACCTGACATCTAACTGTAAACTCTACTGTAAATGACACATCTTACTGTAAACTCTACTGTAGTTAAACTGTTACTCTACCTGACATCTAACTGTAAACTCTACTGTAAATGACACATCTTACTGTAAACTCTACTGTAGTTAAACTGTTACTCTACCTGACATCTAACTGTAAACTCTACTGTAAATGACACATCTAACTGTAAACTCTACTGTAAATGACACCTCTTACTGTAAACTCTACTGTAACTGACACATCTAACTAAACTCTACTGTAAATGACACATCTTACTGTAAACTCTACTGTAGTTAAACTGTTACTCTACCTGACATCTAACTGTAAACTCTACTGTAAATGACACATCTAACTGTAAACTCTACTGTAAATGACACATCTTACTGTAAACTCTACTGTAACTGACACATATAACGTTAAACTCGACTGTAAATGACACATCTTACTGTAAACTCTACTGTAGTTAAACTGTTACTCTACCTGACATCTAAATGTAAACTCTACTGTAAATGACACAGCTTACTGTAAACTCTACTGTAAATGACACATTTAACTGTAAACTCTACTGTAAATGACACATCTAACTGTAAACTCTCCTGTAAATGACACATCTAACTGTAAACTCTACTGTAACTGACACATCTAACTGTAAACTCTACTGTAGTTAAACTGTTACTCTACCTGACATCTAACTGTAAACTCTACTGTAAATGACACATCTTACTGTAAACTCTACTGTAGTTATACTGTTACTCTACCTGACATCTAACTGTAAACTCTACTGTAACTGACACATCTAACTGTAAACGACACATCTTACTGTAAACTCTACTGTAGTTAAACTGTTACTCTACCTGGCATCTAACTGTAAACTCTACTGTAAATGACACATCTTACTGTAAACTCTACTGTAACTGACACATCTAACTGTAAACGACACATCTTACTGTAAACTCTACTGTAGTTAAACTGTTACTCTACCTGACATCTAACTGTAAACTCTACTGTAACTGACACATCTAACTGTAAACTCTACTGTAACTGACACATCTAACTGTAAACTCTACTGTAACTGACACAACTGTAAACTCTACTGTAACTGACACATCTAACTGTAAACTCTACTGTAACTGACACATCTAACTGTAAGCTCTACTGTAGTTAAACTGTTACTCTACCTGACATCTAACTGTAAACTCTACTGTAAATGACACATCTTACTGTAAACTCTACTGTAGTTAAACTGTTACTCTACCTGACATCTAACTGTAAACTCTACTGTAAATGACACATCTTACTGTAAACTCTACTGTAGTTAAACTGTTACTCTACCTGACATCTAACTGTAAACTCTACTGTAAATGACACATCTTACTGTAAACTCTACTGTAGTTAAACTGTTACTCTACCTGACATCTAACTGTAAACTCTACTGTAAATGACACATCTTACTGTAAACTCTACTGTAACTGACACATCTAACTGTAAACTCTACTGTAAATGACACATCTTACTGTAAACTCTACTGTAGTTAAACTGTTACTCTACCTGACATCTAAATGTAAACTCTACTGTAACTGACACAGCTTACTGTAAACTCTACTGTAAATGACACATTTAACTGTAAACTCTACTGTAAATGACACATCTAACTGTAAACTCTCCTGTAAATGACACATCTAACTGTAAACTCTACTGTAACTGACACATCTAACTGTAAACTCTACTGTAGTTAAACTGTTACTCTACCTGACATCTAACTGTAAACTCTACTGTAAATGACACATCTTACTGTAAACTCTACTGTAGTTAAACTGTTACTCTACCTGACATCTAACTGTAAACTCTACTGTAAATGACACATCTTACTGTAAACTCTACTGTAGTTATACTGTTACCTACCTGACATCTAACTGTAAACTCTACTGTAAATGACACATCTAACTGTAAACTCTACTGTAAATGACACATCTTACTGTAAACTCTACTGTAACTGACACATCTAACTGTAAACTACTGTAAATGACACATCTTACTGTAAACTCTACTGTAGTTAAACTGTTACTCTACCTGACATCTAAATGTAAACTCTACTGTAAATGACACATCTAACTGTAAACTCTACTGTAAATGACACATCTTTACTGTAAACTCTACTGTAACTGACACATCTAACTGTAAACTACTGTAAATGACACATCTTACTGTAAACTCTACTGTAGTTAAACTGTTACTCTACCTGACATCTAAATGTAAACTCTACTGTAAATGACACATCTAACTGTAAACTCTACTGTAGTTAAACTGTTACTCTACCTGACATCTAACTGTAAACTCTACTGTAAATGACACATCTAACTGTAAACTCTACTGTAGTTAAACTGTTACTCTACCTGACATCTAACTGTAAACTCTACTGTAAATGACATCATCTTAAAACTCTACTGTAGTTATACTGTTACTCTACCTGACATCTAACTGTAAACTCTACTGTAAATGACACATCTAACTGTAAACTCTACTGTAACTGACACATCTAACTGTAAACTCTACTGTAAATGACACATCTTACTGTAAACTCTACTGTAGTTAAACTGTTACTCTACCTGACATCTAAATGTAAACTCTACTGTAAATGACACATCTAACTGTAAACTCTACTGTAGTTAAACTGTTACTCTACCTGACATCTAACTGTAAACTCTACTGTAAATGACACATCTAACTGTAAACTCTACTGTAGTTAAACTGTTACTCTACCTGACATCTAACTGTAAACTCTACTGTAAATGACACATCTAACTGTAAACTCTACTGTAACTGACACATCTAACTGTAAACTACTGTAAATGACACATCTTACTGTAAACTCTACTGTAGTTAAACTGTTACTCTACCTGACATCTAACTGTAAACTCTACTGTAGTTAAACTGTTACTCTACCTGACATCTAACTGTAAACTCTACTGTAAATGACACATCTTACTGTAAACTCTACTGTAGTTAAACTGTTACTCTACCTGACATCTAACTGTAAACTCTACTGTAAATGACACATCTAACTGTAAACTCTACTGTAAATGACACATCTTACTGTAAACTCTACTGTAACTGACACATCTAACTGTAAACTACTGTAAATGACACATCTTACTGTAAACTCTACTGTAGTTAAACTGTTACTCTACCTGACATCTAAATGTAAACTCTACTGTAAATGACACATCTAACTGTAAACTCTACTGTAACTGACACATCTAACTGTAAACGACACATCTTACTGTAAACTCTGCTGTAGTTAAACTGTTACTCTACCTGACATCTAACTGTAAACTCTACTGTAACTGACACATCTAATTGTAAACTCTACTGTAACTGACACATCTAACTGTAAACTCTACTGTAACTGACACAACTGTAAACTCTACTGTAACTGACACATCTAACTGTAAACTCTACTGTAACTGACACATCTAACTGTAAACTCTACTGTAGTTAAACTGTTACTCTACCTGACATCTAACTGTAAACTCTACTGTAAATGACACATCTTACTGTAAACTCTACTGTAGTTAAACTGTTACTCTACCTGACATCTAACTGTAAACTCTACTGTAAATGACACATCTTACTGTAAACTCTACTGTAGTTAAACTGTTACTCTACCTGACATCTAACTGTAAACTCTACTGTAAATGACACATCTTACTGTAAACTCTACTGTAGTTAAACTGTTACTCTACCTGACATCTAACTGTAAACTCTACTGTAAATGACACATCTTACTGTAAACTCTACTGTAACTGACACATCTAACTGTAAACTCTACTGTAAATGACACATCTTACTGTAAACTCTACTGTAGTTAAACTGTTACTCTACCTGACATCTAAATGTAAACTCTACTGTAACTGACACAGCTTACTGTAAACTCTACTGTAAATGACACATTTAACTGTAAACTCTACTGTAACTGACACATCTAACTGTAAACTCTACTGTAGTTAAACTGTTACTCTACCTGACATCTAACTGTAAACTCTACTGTAAATGACACATCTTACTGTAAACTCTACTGTAGTTAAACTGTTACTCTACCTGACATCTAACTGTAAACTCTACTGTAAATGACACATCTTACTCTAAACTCTACTGTAGTTATACTGTTACTCTACCTGACATCTAACTGTAAACTCTACTGTAAATGACACATCTAACTGTAAACTCTACTGTAAATGACACATCTTACTGTAAACTCTACTGTAACTGACACATCTAACTGTAAACTACTGTAAATGACACATCTTACTGTAAACTCTACTGTAGTTAAACTGTTACTCTACCTGACATCTAACTGTAAACTCTACTGTAACTGACACATCTAACTGTAAACGACACATCTTACTGTAAACTCTACTGTAGTTAAACTGTTACTCTACCTGGCATCTAACTGTAAACTCTACTGTAAATGACACATCTTACTGTAAACTCTACTGTAGTTATACTGTTACTCTACCTGACATCTAACTGTAAACTCTACTGTAAATGACACATCTAACTGTAAACTCTACTGTAAATGACACATCTAACTGTAAACTCTACTGTAACGGACACAACTTACTGTAAACTCTACCTGTAACTGGCACATCTAACTGTAAACTCTACTGTAAATGACACATCTAACTGTAAACTCTACTGTAAATGACACATCTAACTGTAAACTCTCTGTAACTGACACATCTAACTGTAAACTCTACTGTAAATGACACATCTAACTGTAAACTCTACTGTAAATGACACATCTAACTGTAAACTCTACTGTAGTTAAACTGTTACTCTACCTGACATCTAACTGTAAACTCTACTGTAGTTATACTGTTACTTAACCTGACACATCTCAGTGATGGTGTCATCAAACACCCCTCCAGCATCGTCGGCCCCCTCCCCCACCAGCTTGACCTTCCAGGCCCTGGACGGCAGTCGCAGGTCAGACGCATTCAGCTTGACCACCTGACGGGCTATCTGCACAAAGATGGGCTTACACTTACGACCCCTGGACAGAGAGAGAGGAGGATGGAGAGAGAGGCAGAGAGAGTAAGAAAGAGAGGCAGAGAGAGAAAGAGAGAGAAAGAAAGAGAGAGAGGATGGAGAGAATGAGGGAGGAGGTAGAGGATGGAGAGAGAGGCAGAGAGAGAAAGAGAGAGAAAGAAAGAGAAGAGGATGGAGAGAATGAGGGAGGAGGTAGAGGATGGAGAGAGAGAGGAGGTAGAGGAAGAAGAAAGAGAGAAAGTAGAGGAAAGGGAAGATGATGAAAAAGAGAGGCAAAGTAACATAAACACACTGCATTTCATACTGCCGTACCGACCAGACAACATAACATAAACACACTGCATTTCCTACTGCCGTACCGAGCAGACATCATAACATAAACACACTGCATTTCATACTGCCGTACCGACCAGACATCATAACATAAACACACTGCATTTCCTACTGCCGTACCGAGCAGACATCATAACATAAACACACTGCATTTCATACTGCCGTAACGACCAGACATCATAACATAAACACACTGCATTTCCTACTGCCGTACCGAGCAGACATCATAACATAAACACACTGCATTTCCTACTGCCGTACCTAGCAGACATCATAACATAAACACACTGCATTTCCTACTGCCGTACCGAGCAGACATCATAACATAAACACACTGCATTTCCTACTGCCGTACCGAGCAGACATCATAACATAAACACACTGCATTTCCTACTGCCGTACCTAGCAGACATCATAACATAAACACACTGCATTTCATACTGCCGTACCGACCAGACATCATAACATAAACACACTGCATTTCATACTGCCGTACCGACCAGACAACATAACATAAACACACTGCATTTCATACTGCCGTACCGAGCAGACATCATAACATAAACACACTGCATTTCATACTGCCGTACCGACCAGACAACATAACATAAACACACTGCATTTCATACTGCCGTACCGAGCAGACATCATAACATAAACACACTGCATTTCATACTGCCGTATTTCAGACATCATAACATAAACACACTGCATTTCATACTGCCGTACCGAGCAGACATCATAACATAAACACACTGCATTTCATACTGCCGTACCGAGCAGACATCATAACATAAACACACTGCATTTCATACTGCCGTACCGACCAGACATCATAACATAAACACACTGCATTTCATACTGCCGTACCGACCAGACATCATAACATAAACACACTGCATTTCATACTGCCGTAACGACCAGACATCTGAAACAGTGGAGCAACATCGACCATCAGATCACTACATGTCTTTGTGTTTTCAAAGACACTTTAAGATTCTTTGTATTGAAAAAGCTCTTTAACAAAACATCTAGACAGTGATTCTGATGTATTTCTGCATCTCTACTCCTCTAGGATAGTGGACAGACCGTGAGGAGAACCTCTACATCTCTACTCCTCTAGATAGTGGACAGACCGTGAGGAGAACATCTCTACTCCTCTAGGATAGTGGACAGACCAAGGAGAACACATCTCTACTCCTCTAGGATAGTGGACAGACCGTGAGGAGAACATCTCTACTCCTCTAGGATAGTGGACAGACCATGAGGAGAACACATCTCTACTCCTCTAAGATAGTGGACAGACCGTGAGGAGAACATCTCTACTCCTCTAGGATAGTGGACAGACCATGAGGAGAACCTCTACATCTCTACTTCTCTAGGATAGTGGACAGACCGTGAGGAGAACCTCTACATCTCTACTCCTCTAAGATAGTGGACAGACCGTGAGGAGAACCTCTACATCTCTACTCCTCTAGGATAGTGGACAGACCGTGAGGAGAACATCTCTACTCCTCTAGGATAGTGGACAGACCGTGAGGAGAACATCTCTTCTCCTCTAGGATAGTGGACGGACCGTGAGGAGAACATCTCTACTCCTCTAGGATAGTGGACAACCGTGAGGAGAACCTCTCTACTCCTCTAGGATAGTGGACAGACCGTGAGGAGAACATCTCTACTCCTCTAGGTTAGTGGACAAACCGTGAGGATAACCTCTACATCTCTACTCCTCTAGGATAGTGGACAGACCGTGAGGAGAACATCTCTACTCCTCTAGGATAGTGGACAGACCGTGAGGAGAACATCTCTACTCCTCTAGGATAGTGGACAGACCGTGAGGAGAACATCTCTACTCCTCTAGGATAGTGGACAGACCGTGAGGAGAACCTCTACATCTCTACTCCTCTAGGATAGTGGACAGACCGTGAGGAGAACCTCTACATCTCTACTCCTCTAGGATAGTGGACAGACCGTGAGGAGAACCTCTACATCTCTACTCCTCTAGGATAGTGGACAGACCGTGAGGAGAACATCTCTACTCCTCTAGGATAGTGGACAGACCGTGAGGAGAACCTCTACATCTCTACTCCTCTAGGATAGTGGACAGACCGTGAGGAGAACATCTCTACTCCTCTAGGATAGTGGACAGACCGTGAGGAG
>NW_024609265.1:45000-50000 GCF_018296145.1 Oncorhynchus tshawytscha | reverse complement strand
CACACTATACTATAGACAGAATATACACAGAATATACACACTATACTATAGACAGAATATACACAGAATATACTATAGACAGAATATACACAGTTATACACACTATACTATAGACAGAATATAGACAGAATATACTATAGACAGAATATACACAGAGATATACACACAGAATATACTATAGACAGAATATACACAGAATATACAGAATATAGACAGAATATACTATAGACAGAATATACACACACTATACTATAGACAGAATATAGACAGAATATACTATACACAGAATATACTAGAATACAGAATATACTATAGACAGAATATAGACAGAATATACACACTATACTATAGACAGAATATACACAGAATATACTATAGACAGAATATACACACTATACTATAGACAGAATATACACAGAATATACACACTATACTATAGACAGAATATAGACAGAATATAGACAGAATATACTATGGACAGAATATACACACTATACTATAGACAGAATATACACAGAATATACTACACTATACTATAGACAGAATATAGACAGAATATACTACAGACAGAATATACTATGGAACAGAATATACTACACAGAATATACTACCAGAATATACAGAATATACTACCAGAATATACTACAGAATATACTATAGACAGAATATACTACCGCCAGAATATACTACAGAATATACTACCGCCAGAATATACTACCGCCAGAATATACTACAGAATATACTACCGCCAGAATATACTACCAACAGACAGAATATACTACCGCCAGAATATACTACCGCCAGAATATACTACAGAGAATATACTACCAACAGAATATACCGCCAGAATATACTACCGCCAGAATATACTACCAGAATATACTACTACTGTACATACCTGAGGAACAGACTGACAGTCAACACTACTGTACATACCTGAGGTGAGGACTTGGCGGTAGAATTCCCCAGGCCCAGTTTCCCGTAGTCTCCGTCTCCGAAGGCCCAGACCATCATTCCATCAGCAGAGACGGCTACGGTGTGATTCAGACCACACGCCACCTGGGAACCGGACAGAACCAGACGTGGGTCAGAAGGTTTGATACCTGAACTGTGTTTGACGTGGTTTACCTGACACAACGAAACCAAATACGTTCAGAGAATGTGTTTTTCTGCTATTATAATGTGATTGTTTGTGTATCCCACCTGTCCGACCTGGTACCTGTTAGTGTATATTACCTGGTATCTGTTAGTGTATATTACCTGGTATCTGTTAGTGTATATTACCTGGTATCTGTTAGTGTATATTACCTGGTATCTGTTTGTGTATATTACCTGGTATCTGTTAGTGTATATTACCTGGTACCTGTTATATTACCTGGTATCCTGGTATCTGTGTATATTACCTGGTATCTGTTAGTGTATATTACCTGGTATCTGTTAGTGTATCTCACCTGTCCGACCTGGTACCCCTCCAACGCAGTGACCTTCTCAGGGAGCTTCTTGTTGGAGGTGTTTCCCAACCCAAGCCTGCCATAGTCCCCGTTCCCAAAGGAGAACAGCCTCCCATCAGCGGTCACCACCGCGGAGTGCTTGAACCCGCAGGACATCTGACCACAGAGGAAACGTGGATGAACATGGGAACAACAGCCAATCAGAACAAGAGGCCTTGTTTTTTTAAAGAAAGAGTGACTTTGCAGATAGATGGGAAATGTATTGGACCAACCCATTCCTCTTTTCCAAATGAATAGTGGTATATTTTACATCTAAATGACAGTAGACTACAGTCTATTACAGTAGAGATACTGACCTGTAGAACCTCTAAATGACAGTAGACTACAGTCTATTACAGTAGAGATACTGACCTGTAGAACCTCTAAATGACAGTAGACTACAGTCTATTACAGTAGAGATACTGACCTGTAGAACCTCTAAATGACAGTAGACTACAGTCTATTACAGTAGAGATACTGACCTGTAGAACCTCTAAATGACAGTAGACTACAGTCTATTACAGTAGAGATACTGACCTGTAGAACCTCTAAATGACTAGACTACAGTCTATACAGTAGAGATACTGACCTGTAGAACCTCTAAATGACAGTAGACTACAGTCTATTACAGTAGAGATACTGACCTGTAGAACCTCTAAATGACAGTAGACTACAGTCTATTACAGTAGAGATACTGACCTGTAGAACCTCTAAATGACAGTAGACTACAGTCTATTACAGTAGAGATACTGACCTGTAGAACCTCTAAATGACAGTAGACTACAGTCTATTACAGTAGAGATACTGACCTGTAGAACCTCTAAATGACAGTAGACTACAGTCTATTACAGTAGAGATACTGACCTGTAGAACCTCTAAATGACAGTAGACTACAGTCTATTACAGTAGAGATACTGACCTATTACAGTAGAACCTCTAAATGACAGTAGACTACAGTCTATTACAGTAGAGATACTGACCTGTAGAACCTCTAAATGACAGTAGACTACAGTCTATTACAGTAGAGATACTGACCTGTAGAACCTCTAAATGACAGTAGACTACAGTCTATTACAGTAGAGATACTGACCTGTAGAACCTCTAAATGACAGTAGACTACAGTCTATTACAGTAGAGATACTGACCTGTAGAACCTCTAAATGACAGTAGACTACAGTCTATTACAGTAGAGATACTGACCTGTAGAACCTCTAAATGACAGTAGACTACAGTCTATTACAGTAGAGATACTGACCTGTCTAGAACCTCTAAATGACAGTAAACTAGAGTCTATTACAGTAGAGATACTGACCTGTAGAACCTCTAAATGACAGTAGACTACAGTCTATTACAGTAGACTACAGTCTAAATACAGTAGACTACAGTCTATTACAGAGAGATACTGACCTGTAGAACCTCTAAATGACAGTAGACTAGAGTCTATTACAGTAGAGATACTGACCTGTAGAACCTCTAAATGACAGTAGACTACAGTCTATTACAGTAGAGATACTGACCTGTAGAACCTCTAAATGACAGTAGACTACAGTCAGTAGACTACAGTTAACAAATGACAGTAGACTACAGTCTATTACAGTAGAGATACTGACCTGTAGAACCTCTAAATGACAGTAGACTACAGTCTATTACAGTAGAGATACTGACCTGTAGAACCTCTAAATGACAGTAGACTACAGTCTATTACAGTAGACTGACAGAACCTCTAAATGACAGTAGACTACAGTCTATTACAGTAGAGATACTGACCTGTAGAACCTCTAAATGACAGTAGACTACAGTCTATTACAGTAGAGATACTGACCTGTAGAACCTCTAAATGACAGTAGACTACAGTCTATTACAGTAGAGATACTGACCTGTAGAACCTCTAAATGACAGTAGACTACAGTCTATTACAGTAGAGATACTGACCTGTAGAACCTCTAAATGACAGTAGACTACAGTCTATTACAGTAGAGATACTGACCTGTAGAACCTCTAAATGACAGTAGACTACAGTCTATTACAGTAGAGATACTGACCTGTAGAACCTCTAAATGACAGTAGACTACAGTCTATTACAGTAGAGATACTATTACAGTAGAGATACTGACCTGTAGAACCTCTAAATGACAGTAGACTACAGTCTATTACAGTAGAGATACTGACCTGTAGAACCTCTAAATGACAGTAGACTACAGTCTATTACAGTAGAGATACTGACCTGTAGAACCTCTAGACTAAATGACAGTAGAACTAAATGACAGTAGACTATTACAGTAGAGATACTGACCTGTAGAACCTCTAAATGACAGTAGACTACAGTCTATTACAGTAGAGATACTGACCTGTAGAACCTCTAAATGACAGTAGACTACAGTCTATTACAGTAGAGATACTGACCTGTAGAACCTCTAAATGACAGTAGACTACAGTCTATTACAGTAGAGATACTGACCTGTAGAACCTCTAAATGACAGTAGACTACAGTCTATTACAGTAGAGATACTGACCTGTAGAACCTCTAAATGACAGTAGACTAAATGAGAACAAATGACAGTAGACTACAGTCTATTACAGTAGAGATACTGACCTGTAGAACCTCTAAATGACAGTAGACTACAGTCTATTACAGTAGAGATACTGACCTGTAGAACCTCTAAATGACAGTAGACTAGATACTGACCTGTCTATTACAGTAGACTACAGTCTATACAGTGAGATACCCTGTAGAACCTCTAAATGACAGTAGACTACAGTCTATTACAGTAGAGATACTGACCTGTAGAACCTCTAAATGACAGTAGACTACAGTCTATTACAGTAGAGATACTGACCTGTAGAACCTCTAAATGACAGTAGACTACAGTCTATTACAGTAGAGATACTACAGTCTATTACAGTAGAGATACTGACCTACAGTAGACTACAGTCTATTACAGTAGAGATACTGACCTGTAGAACCTCTAAATGACAGTAGACTACAGTCTATTACAGTAGAGATACTGACCTGTAGAACCTCTAAATGACAGTAGACTACAGTCTATTACAGTAGAGATACTGACCTGACCTGTAGAACCTCTAAATGACAGTAGACTACAGTCTATTACAGTAGAGATACTGACCTGTAGAACCTCTAAATGACAGTAGACTAGAGTCTATTACAGTGACAGTAGACAGTAGACTACAGTCTATTACAGTAGTCTATTACAGTAGAGATACTGACCTGTAGAACCTCTAAATGACAGTAGACTACAGTCTATTACAGTAGAGATACTGACCTGTAGAACCTCTAAATGACAGTAGACTACAATTACAGTAGAGATACTGACCTGTAGAACCTCTAAATGACAGTAAACTGACAGTAGACTACAGTCTATTACAGTAGAGATACTGACCTGTAGAACCTCTAAATGACAGTAGACTACAGTCTATTACAGTAGAGATACTGACCTGTAGAACCTCTAAATGACAGTAGACTACAGTCTATTACAGTAGAGATACTGACCT
>NW_024609265.1:0-37500 GCF_018296145.1 Oncorhynchus tshawytscha | reverse complement strand
GTTATATCTTAAAGAGACAAGTCAGCTTCTAGACCAAATGTTGGTTATATCTTAAAGAGCGATTAAATGCCCCTGATTCCGCATGTGTTTTTTCTGTTGCTCATTAGGAAAAGGGAGATTTCAGTCTTGAGGGTGTTGTTGTATGTGTCAGTTCTTGCTGTTTCCCCCCCCCCATGAGACGCCACAGGAACAAAGACAGTAACACTTCCTCAAAATAGTCTAAGAAATTTAACCAAAGATAACTCAAGAAATCTGTCATTAATTTAGATAATTATAATAATATAATAATAATAATAATATTTAGATAATAATAATTTAGACAGGGGTTTTTCCTCTTCTTTCAGAGTAGATATTAGTAATAATAATATTATAATTATAATTATAATAATTAATAATTATAATAATTATATTTTATATCTGTCTATAGTATTTGGTGCAGTATTTCTCCAGGTAAAATACAACACGTTTCCTTATGTCAATCCGCTGTGATGCGGGTGCAGGTCTGTCTGTTCTGTACTCGGATTGGACAGAGCTCAATCACCTCACCTGTTAATTAATCCAGCATTATTGGACACAGTGGGCATTGTGGAGGATTGGACAGAGCACAATCACCTCACCTGTTAATTAATCCAGCATTATTGGACACAGTGGGCATTGTGGAGGATTGGACAGAGCACAATCACCTCACCTGTTAATTAATCCAGCATTATTGGACACAGTGGGCATTGTGGAGGATTGGACAGAGCACAATCACCTCACCTGTTAATTAATCCAGCATTATTGGACACAGTGGGCATTGTGGAGGATTGGACAGAGCACAATCACCTCACCTGTTAATTAATCCAGCATTATTGGACACAGTGGGCATTGTGGAGGATTGGAATTAATCCAGAGCACAATCACCTCACCTGTTAATTAATCCAGCATTATTGGACACAGTGGGCATTGTGGAGGATTGGACAGAGCACAATCACCTCACCTGTTAATTAATCCAGCATTATTGGACACAGTGGGCATTGTGGAGGATTGGACAGAGCACAATCACCTCACCTGTTAATTAATCCAGCATTATTGGACACAGTGGGCATTGTGGAGGATTGGACAGAGCACAATCACCTCACCTGTTAATTAATCCAGCATTATTGGACACAGTGGGCATTGTGGAGGATTGGACAGAGCACAATCACCTCACCTGTTAATTAATCCAGCATTATTGGACACAGTGGGCATTGTGGAGGATTGGACAGAGCACAATCACCTCACCTGTTAATTAATCCAGCATTATTGGACACAGTGGGCATTGTGGAGGATTGGACAGAGCACAATCACCTCACCTGTTAATTAATCCAGCATTATTGGACACAGTGGGCATTGTGGAGGATTGGACAGAGCACAATCACCTCACCTGTTAATTAATCCAGCATTATTGGACACAGTGGGCATTGTGGAGGATTGGACAGAGCACAATCACCTCACCTGTTAATTAATCCAGCATTATTGGACACAGTGGGCATTGTGGAGGATTGGACAGAGCACAATCACCTCACCTGTTAATTAATCCAGCATTATTGGACACAGTGGGCATTGTGGAGGATTGGACAGAGCACAATCACCTCACCTGTTAATTAATCCAGCATTATTGGACACAGTGGGCATTGTGGAGGGGACAGGCACAATCACCTGTTAATTAATCCAGCATTATTGGACACAGTGGGCATTGTGGAGGATTGGACAGAGCACAATCACACCTGTGAATTAATCCAGCATAATTAATCCAGCATTATTGGACACAGTGGGCATTGTGGAGGATTGGACAGAGCACAATCACCTCACCTGTTAATTAATCCAGCATTATTGGACACAGTGGGCATTGTGGAGGATTGGACAGAGCACAATCACCTCACCTGTTAATTAATCCAGCATTATTGGACACAGTGGGCATTGTGGAGGATTGGACAGAGCACAATCACCTCACCTGTTAATTAATCCAGCATTATTGGACACAGTGGGCATTGTGGAGGATTGGACAGAGCACAATCACCTCACCTGTTAATTAATCCAGCATTATTGGACACAGTGGGCATTGTGGAGGATTGGACAGAGCACAATCACCTCACCTGTTAATTAATCCAGCATTATTGGACACAGTGGGCATTGTGGAGGATTGGACAGAGCACAATCACCTCACCTGTTAATTAATCCAGCATTATTGGACACAGTGGGCATTGTGGAGGATTGGACAGAGCACAATCACCTCACCCAGCATTATTGGACACAGTGGGCATTGTGGAGGATTGGACAGAGCACACACCTCACCTGTTAATTAATCCAGCATTATTGGACACAGTGGGCATTGTGGAGGATTGGACAGAGCACAATCACCTCACCTGTTAATTAATCCAGCATTATTGGACACAGTGGGCATTGTGGAGGATTGGACAGAGCACAATCACCTCACCTGTTAATTAATCCAGCATTATTGGACACAGTGGGCATTGTGGAGGATTGGACAGAGCACAATCACCTCACCTGTTAATTAATCCAGCATTATTGGACACAGTGGGCATTGTGGAGGATTGGACAGAGCACAATCACCTCACCTGTTAATTAATCCAGCATTATTGGACACAGTGGGCATTGTGGAAATCCAAACCCAACCTTCAAGTCCTGACCAACTCTTGTACTCAAATTTACCGAACTCTTGTTTTTGGAAAAATACTGACTTTACGGACCAAAAATAAACCTACTTACACTTTTTAGGACATTTTTGGGTATTGACTAATATGGATGCTATATATTATGTATTATATTATGTTATATATGGTGTTTTCAACCAGAGAAGTTGGTTCCACAGTTCAGTTGTCCTTTTAAAGATCCACTCCGTCAGAGCTACAGAGGTTCATTGTCTTCTGTAGAAACCTCACCATGAGAAGGACCATCTCCTCCTTGGGTACAGGCTCCAGGTCGGGAACAGCAAAGGCCTCTGGGAACGTGTTGCCCCGAGCCAGGGCCTCGGCTGCCTTCACCGTGGTGGAGAAGCAGTCTAGCCACGCCCACTCGCCGGGTGACCAGGTACAGGTGGCTGGCTCCAGGGGACAGAGGCGGAGGTGGGGGGACGGGAGGGGAACATAGGAGCTGATCCAGGTGTAACCCCACGGCCAAGGAGGCCAGGCACTGCATGTAGGGGCTGTGGACTAGCTGTTCTCCACACACGACGTGGGGCTGGAGGACCAAACAGGAAGTACACATTTAGACGTGGGTGTTATAACATATGTTATGGTAACCGCTAACTACGATAACCAACTACGGTGAAAAACAACTACGATTAAAAAAAGGAAGTAGGTAGGCTTTTAGACAGTTATGATCGATTACCTTGGCATGGAACTGGGCTATCATTTACTTTCAAATAACACACACACACACACACACACACACACACACACACACACACACACACACACACACACACACACACACACACACACACACACACACACACACACACACAGTCACACACACACACACACACAGAAACAGGCAGACACACACACACACACACAGAAACAGGCAGACACACACACACACACACACACACACAGAGAAACAGGCAGACACACACAAACACACAGAGAAGCAAGCAGAGAAACACAGACACACACAGACACACACAGGCAGACACACACAGACACACACACACACACAGAGAAACAGGCAGACACACACACTCAGAGAAGCACAGACACACACACACACAGACACACAGACACACACACACACAGACAGAGAAACACACACACACACACACACACAGAAAACAGGCAGACACACACACACACACACACAGAGAAACAGGCAGACACACACACACACACACACACACACACAGTACCTTCTCGTATGAGTACTGCTCCTGCAGCATAACAGGCAGCCTCTCCAGGAAGGCTCTCATGCAGGGAGCCATGTTCAATCCCACAACCCCCTGTTTCTTCAGCGCCGTCCGGCAGGTGGCTAGCACCTGGTGAGAGGACATGAAGTCTGTCGAGCAGTTCACCACCAACACATCCTGAGGACAAAGACAACAACAGAAACATGAAAGTCGGCCAAGAGTCAAACACATAAAAGAAGCCGATTTAAACTGTACTGTAGTGTCCTTTAGTCACAGTTGAGTCAGTCCATACTGTAGTATTCTTTAGTCAGTCCATACTGTAGTATCCTTTAGTCAGTCCATACTGTAGTATTCTTTAGTCAGTCCATACTGTAGTATTCTTTAGTCAGTCCATACTGTAGTATCCTTTAGTCAGAGTTGAGTCAGTCCATACTGTAGTATCCTTTAGTCAGTCCATACTGTAGTATCCTTTAGTCAGAGTTGAGTCAGTCCATACTGTAGTATCCTTTTAGTCAGTCAGTCCATACTGTAGTATCCTTTAGTCAGTCCAGTAGTATCCTTTAGTCAGTCCATACTGTAGTATCCTTTAGTCAGTCCATACTTGAGTCAGTCCATACTGTAGTATCCTCAGAGTTGAGTCAGTCCATACTGTAGTATCCTTTAGTCAGAGTTGAGTCAGTCCATACTGTAGTATCCTTTAGTCAGTCCATACTGTAGTATCCTTTAGTCAGAGTCCATACTGAGTATCCTTTAGTCAGTCATATCTGTCAGTATCAGTCCATACTGTAGTATCAGAGTTGAGTCAGTCCATACTGTAGTATCCTTTAGTCAGTCCATACTGTTATCCTTTAGTCAGTCAGTCCATACTGTAGTATCCTTTAGTCAGTCCATACTGTAGTATCCTTTAGTCAGAGTTGAGTCAGTCCATACTGTAGTATCCTTTAGTCAGTCCATACTGTAGTATCCTTTAGTCAGAGTTGAGTCAGTCCATACTGTAGTATCCTCAGTCCATAAGTCAGAGTTGAGTCAGTCCATACTGTAGTATCCTTTAGTCAGAGTTGAGTCAGTCCATACTGTAGTATCCTTTAGTCAGAGTTGAGTCAGTCAGTCCATACTGTAGTATCCTTTAGTCCATACTGAGTAGTCAGTCCATACTGTAGTATCCTCTAGTCAGTCCATACTGTAGTATCCTTTAGTCAGTCCATACTGTAGTATCCTTTAGTCAGAGTTGAGTCAGTCCATACTGTAGTATCCTCTAGTCAGTCCATACTGTAGTATCCTTTAGTCAGTCCATACTGTAGTATCCTCTTAGTCAGTCCATACTGTAGTATCCTTTAGTCAGTCCATACTGTAGTATCCTCTAGTCAGTCCATACTGTAGTATCCTTTAGTCAGTCCATACTGTAGTATCCTTTAGTCAGTCCATACTGTAGTATCCTTTAGTCAGTCCATACTGTAGTATCCTTTAGTCAGTCCATACTGTAGTATCCTTTAGTCAGAGTTGAGTCAGTACATACTGTAGTATCCTCTAGTCAGTCCATACTGTAGTATCCTCTAGTCAGAGTTGAGTCAGTCCATACTGTAGTATCCTTTAGTCAGTCCATACTGTAGTATCCTTTAGTCAGTCCATACTGTAGTATTCTTTAGTCAGTCCATACTGTAGTATCCTTTAGTCAGTCCATACTGTAGTATTCTTTAGTCAGTCCATACTGTAGTATCCTCTAGTCAGTCCATACTGTAGTATCCTTTAGTCAGTCCATACTGTAGTATCCTCTAGTCAGTCCATACTGTAGTATCCTTTAGTCAGTCCATACTGTAGTATCCTTTAGTCAGAGTTGAGTCAGTCCATACTGTAGTATCCTCTAGTCAGAGTTGAGTCAGTACATACTGTAGTATCCTTTAGTCAGTACATACTGTAGTATCCTCTAGTCAGTCCATACTGTAGTATCCTTTAGTCAGTCCATACTGTAGTATCCTTTAGTCAGTCCATACTGTAGTATCCTTTAGTCAGAGTTGAGTCAGTACATACTGTAGTATCCTCTAGTCAGTCCATACTGTAGTATCCTTTAGTCAGAGTTGAGTCAGTCCATACTGTAGTATCCTTTAGTCAGAGTTGAGTCAGTCCATACTGTAGTATCCTTTAGTCAGTCCATACTGTAGTATCCTCTAGTCAGTCCATACTGTAGTATCCTCTAGTCAGTCCATACTGTAGTATCCTTTAGTCAGTCCATACTGTAGTATCCTTTAGTCAGAGTTGAGTCAGTCCATACTGTAGTATCCTTTAGTCAGTCCATACTGTAGTATCCTCTAGTCAGTTGAGTCCATACTGTATCAGTAGAGTTGAGTCAGTCCATACTGTAGTATCCTTTAGTCATCCCATACTGTAGTATCCTCTAGTCAGTCCATACTGTAGTATCCTTTAGTCAGAGTTGAGTCAGTCCATACTGTAGTATCCTTTAGTCAGTCCATACTGTAGTATCCTTTAGTCAGTCCATACTGTAGTATCCTTTAGTCAGTCCATACTGTAGTATCCTTTAGTCAGTCCATACTGTAGTATCCTTAGTAGTCAGTCCATACTGTAGTATCCTCTAGTCAGAGTTGAGTCAGTCCATACTGTAGTATCCTTTCAGTCAGTCCATACTGTAGTATCCTTTAGTCAGTCCATACTGTAGTATCCTCTAGTCAGTCCATACTGTAGTATCCTTGAGTCAGTCCATACTGTAGTATCCTCTAGTCAGTCCATACTGTTGAGTCAGTCCATACTGTAGTATCCTTTAGTCAGTCCATACTGTAGTATCCTTTCCATACTGTAGTATCCTTTAGAGTCAGTCCATACTGTAGTATCCTTTAGTCCAGTCAGTCCATACTGTAGTATCCTTTAGTCAGAGTTGAGTCAGTCCATACTGTAGTATCCTTTAGTCAGTCCATACTGTAGTATCCTTTAGTCAGTCCATACTGTAGTATCCTTTAGTCAGTCCATACTGTAGTATCCTTAGTCCAGTAGTATCCTCTAGTCAGTCCATACTGTAGTATCCTCTAGTCAGTCCATACTGTAGTATCCTTTAGTCAGAGTTGAGTCAGTCCATACTGTAGTATCCTTTAGTCAGAGTTGAGTCAGTCCATACTGTAGTATCCTTTAGTCAGTCCATACAGTCCATACTGTAGTATCCTTTAGTCAGTCCATACTGTAGTATCCTTTAGTCAGTCCATACTGTAGTATCCTCTAGTCAGTCCATACTGTAGTATCCTTTAGTCAGTCCATACTGTAGTATCCTCTAGTCAGTCCATACTGTAGTATCCTTTAGTCAGAGTTGAGTCAGTCCATACTGTAGTATCCTTTAGTCAGTCCATACTGTAGTATCCTTTAGTCAGAGTTGAGGCCTCTCAGTGAACTGATTCTGGTTCCAAACTGATGTTCCACCTCACCTTTGACCTGTTGGAGTCAGTCCATACTGGTATCCTTTACGCCCACATCTGGGATCCAGACTATGTTCTGGATGGCTCCTGTCAGTCCATACTGTAGTATTACTGTCTGGTCAGCCACTGTAGTATCCGTCCTGTTATAGTCCATACAGTATCAGACAGACAGAGTCAGTCCATACTGAGTATCCTTTAGACAGAGTTGGCAGGCAGACAGACAGACAGACAGGTATCCTTTAGTCAGAGTTGAGTTAGGCCATACTGTAGTATCCTTTAGTCAGAGTTGAGGCAGTCAGGCAGTTCCAGACAGATGTTCAGACAGACAGACAGACCTTTAGACAGGCAGGCAGGCAGGCAGGCAGGCAGGCAGGCAGACGACAGACAGACCAGACAGACAGACAGACAGACAGACAGACAGAGTTTAACAGGACAGTAACCACAGACAGACAGACAGGCAGACAGGCAGACAGAGTTTAACAGGACAGTAACCACAGACAGACAGACAGACAGACAGACAGACAGACAGACAGACAGACAGGCAGACAGACAGACAGACAGACAGACAGACAGACAGACAGACAGACAGACAGACAGACAGGCAGACAGGCAGACAGACAGACAGACAGACAGAGTTTAACAGGACAGTAACCACAGACAGGCAGGCAGGCAGGCAGACAGACAGGCAGACAGGCAGACAGGCAGACAGAGTTTAACAGGACAGTAACCACAGACAGGCAGGCAGGCAGACAGACAGTTTAACAGGACAGTAACCACACAGGACAGACAGACAGACAGACAGACAGACAGACAGACAGACAGACAGACAGACAGACAGACAGACAGACAGACAGACAGACAGACAGACAGACAGACAGAGTTTAACAGGACAGTAACCACACACAGCTAAAAGTGCTTGTTTGAGCAACAGTCTATTAAGTTTGTCTAAACATATTTCTCATAAGATCCAGGAAGTACAGTTACTTTATTCTTTAAACCTCTGGAACAAACTCCTAGCACCTGGGTGAACAATATTCCTCTGTGTGTGTGTGTGTGTGTGTGTGTGTGTGTGTGTGTGTGTGTGTGTGTGTGTGTGTGTGTGTGTGTGTGTGTGTGTGTGTCTCCTCACCCGTAAGGACCAGATGTTCATGAGGCCTCCCACGCCTCCAGACACCAGGGCCAGGCCGTCAGGGCTGAAGACTACTGTCCTCACTGGGGTGATATGACCCTTCAGCTGGAACACACACACCGCCCCCTCCACACGCCTGCTGGAACTCTGCTGCTGCTGGGACACGCGCACACACACACACACACACACACACACACACACACACAGAATGGGGGAGGGAGGAAAAGAACACCCTTTGAAAAACTGTAGCTGACGATCAACCGATCAAATCAAACCAATACAACCGATCAAATCAAACCAATACAACCGATCAAATCAAACCAACGCAACCGATCAAATCAAACCGATACAACCGATCAAATCAAACCAATACAACCGATCAAATCAAACCAACGCAACCGATCAAATCAAACCGATACAACCGATCAAATCAAACCAATACAACCGATCAAATCAAACCAACGCAACCGATCAAATCAAACCAACGCAACCGATCAAATCAAACCAACGCAACCAATCAAATCAAACCAACGCAACCGATCAAATCAAACCAACGCAACCGATCAAATCAAACCAACGCAACCGATCAAATCAAACCAACGCAACCGATCAAATCAAACCAACACAACCGATCAAATCAAGCCAACACAACCGATAAAATCAAGCCAACACAACCGATAAAATTAGATCTTGTACAGATGAATCACTGAGGGTAGAAGTTCCCCCTCTCTAACAGATCCAGCCTAATCCCAATTCTAACCCTGTCCCCATCAGCAGGGCTAAACCATATCTGACCCAGAAGCAGTGGTTAGGCAGACACCTCTACCTACTACTGATTTATCATACCTTGCGTTTGGCTTTGGGTTCGTTGTCCCTCCGGGCCTCGGAGCCAGAAGAGGAGGATTCTGGGAAGGCAGAGGCGTCTTGAGGTACGGTCCAGACTGACACCAGTCCGTTTTGGCAACACCTGGAATAACACAGTGCTCTTTTAAATGTGTGTGTTGGTTTGTATTACTATACTTGTGAGGACATTGTGAGAACTTGTGGTCAAATGTAATGTCCACAGATTTTTACTCAATTCGATTCTATTTTTACTTCTCTTTCTGGAAAAACAGTGTCCTTGCATTCAAGCAGCACCAGACTAGAACTGAGGAATGAGAAGGTTATCCTTGTGAAAGTAGCAGAGTGTCAAAACCTGCCTAAATGTCAGTTATCCAGACAGAGACTGATCAACCTGACCACAGAGTTCATCTATAGTCCTCTATAGTCCACTAAAGACATATATAGTCCACTATAGTCCCCTAAAGACATCTATAGTCCACTATAGTCCACTAAAGACATATATAGTCCTCTATAGTCCACTAAAGACATCTATAGTCCACTATAGTCCCCTAAAGACATCTATAGTCCACTAAAGACATATATAGTCCTCTATAGTCCCCTAAAGACATCTATAGTCCACTATAGTCCACTAAAGACATATATAGTCCTCTATAGTCCCCTAAAGACATCTATAGTCCACTATAGTCCACTGAAGACATATATAGTCCACTATAGTCACCTAAAGACTATAGTCCACTATCGTCCACTAAAGACATATATAGTCCCCTAAAGACATCTATAGTCCACTATTGTCCACTAAAGACATATATAGTCCACTATAGTACACTAAAGACATCTATAGTCCACTATAGTCCACTAAAGACATCTATAGTCCACTAAAGACATCTATAGTCCACTAAAGACATCTATAGTCCTATATAGTCCACTAAAGACATCTATAGTCCACTAAAGACATCTATAGTCCCCTATAGTCCACTAAAGACATCTATAGTCCACTAAAGACATATATAGTTCTCTATAGTCCACTAAAGACATATATAGTCCACTATAGTCCACTAAAGACATCTATAGTCCACTATAGTCCATTAAAGACATCTATAGTCCACTAAAGACATCTATAGTCTACTAAAGACATCTATAGTCCTCTATAGTCCACTAAAGACATCTATAGTCCACTAAAGACATCTATAGTCCACTAAAGATATATATAGTCCACTAAAGACATCTATAGTCCACTAAAGACATCTATAGTCCACTAAAGACATCTATAGTCCACTAAAGACATCTATAGTCCACTATAGTCCACTAAAGACATCTATAGTTCACTATAGTCCACTAAAGACATCTATAGTCCACTATAGTCCACTAAAGACATCTATAGTCCACTAAAGACATCTATAATCCACTAAAGACATCTATAGTCCACTATAGTCCACTAAAGACGTCTATAGTCCACTAAATCAAATCAAATCAAATTATATAGCCCTTCGTACATCAGCTGATGTCTCAAAGTGCTGTACAGAAACCCAGCCTAAAACCCCAAGAAACCTAGAGAGGAACCAGGCTATGTGGGGTGGCCAGTCCTCTTCTGGCTGTGCCGGGTGGAGATTTTAACAGAACATGGCCAAGATGTTCAAATGTTTATAAATTACCAGCATGGTCGAATAATAATAAGGCAGAAAAGTTGAAACAAGAGCAGCAGCACGGTCAGGTGGACTGGGGACAGCAAGGAGTCATCAGCAAGGAGTCATCATGTCAGGTAGTCCTGGGGCATGGTCCAGGTCTACACTATAGTCCCCTATAGACATCTATAGTCCATTAAAGACATATATAGTCCACTAAAGACATCTATAGTCTACTAAAGTCCAGTTCAGTTCCATACATGACTAAAAGTGAATTAATATCAACACAGTCGTCCAGTTGAATACCATACGTACGTGGCCAGCATGTTGAGAGGTTTGGCTCCGTGTCCAGTCAGACCACACCAGGCCACTCCATTGACCTGGGCAGGGTGGGGTAGGCTCTGCAGACACTTCCAGCCTGCTCCGGGGTTTGACCCTGACCCAGGGCTGGACCATAGCTTCACCACGTCCTCTTTGGCACAGGTCAACAGTATCTGACCAGTAGGATCCCACTTTATACTGGTGATGGACTCCTGGGACAGACACATATAATAATAAAAATATTACTACGACTACTACTACTAATAATAAAAAGAATACTAATAATACTAGTAATACTACTACTAATACTACTACTACTTATACTGCCACTACGACTACTACTACTAATAATAAAATACTAGAATACTAATAATACTAGTAATACTACTACTAACTAATAATAAAAGAATACTACTAGTAATACTACTATAATAATACTACTACATACTACTACTACTACTACTAATAATAATAAAAAAAGAATACTACTACTAATACTACTATTACTACTACTAATACTACTACTACTACTACCACCACTACTAACACCACTACTAATACTACTAATAATACTACTACTAGTAGTAATAATAATAACTACTACTACTGCTAATACTACTAGTACTAATACTACTACTAATAATAATGATACTGCCATTAATCATAATAATACTACTACTGCTACTACTACTACTACTAATACTACTACTAATAATAATAATACTACTACTACTACCAATAATAATAATAATACTACCACTAATAATAATAATACTACTACCACTAATAATAATACTACTACTAGTAATAATACTGCTACTACTAATAATACAAATACTAATAATACTACCACGAATAATACTACTACTGCTAATAATAACTCTCACCAATAATAATACAACTAATAATACTACTACTAATAATAATACTACTACTACTAATAATAATACTACCGCCAATAATAATAATACTACTACTAATAATACTACTACGACTAATAATAATACTACCACCAATAATAATAATACTACTACCACCAATAATAATAATACCACTAATAATAATACTACTAATAAGAATACTACTAATAATAATACTACCACTAATAATACCACCACTAATAATAATAATAATAATAATACTAGTACTACTACTAATAATAATAATACTAATACTACAGCTAATAATAATACTACTACTAAAAATAATAACACTACTACTGCTACTACTAATAATAATACTACTACTAATAATAATACTAATAATAATACCACTAATAATAATAATACTACCACCAATAATAATAATACTACTAATAATAATACTAATAATAATAATACCACTAATAATAATAATAATACTACCACCATTAATAATAATACTACTACTAATAATAATACTAGTACTACTAATAACAATACTACCACTAATAATACTAATACTATCACTAATAATACTACTACTGCTACTAATACTAATAATAATACCACTACAAATAATAATAATACTAATAACAATAATACTAATAATAATACCACCACTAATAATAATAAGACTACTACTACTACCAATAATAATAATACTACCACTAATAATAAGAATAATACTACTACCACTACTAATAATAATAATACTACTAATAATAATAATACTACCACCAATAATAATAATACTACTAATAATAATACTAATACTACTACTACTAATAATACTACTAATAACACTACTACTAATAATAATAATAATACCACCAATAATAATAATACTACCACTAATAATAATAATACTACTACGAATAATACTACTGCTACTACTACTACTAATACTACTACCAGCACTAATAATACTACTACTAATAATAATACTACTAATAATAATACTACTACTGTTACTAATAATACTACTAAGAATAATACTAATAATAATACTAATACTACTACTAATAATAATACTACCACTACTACTACTACTAATAATACTACTAACAATATAATATAATATAATGTGATATTATTATATAGAGATAGTGGTGACCTTATGGGCATCAATGACCACGACCGCTCCTTTCTCCAGAGGCTCTTTGGTGCCAATCAGCAGCTTGCCGTCAGCGTAGCCCACGGCGAACGGCCTGTCCTCACTGTACCAGGCGATGTGGATCACTGACACTACAACAGAAAAACAACAAACTTCAGGTCACGGAACACCAACGTAAAACCGTCGTCGCGCGCACGAAAAAAATATATCAAAACGGTCAGAAGTCTAAATCGGGAGAGTCACAAATCAACACGACTTCAGATCAGTGTCTTAAAGAGTAAATCTTGGAAGTAAGAAAAAACCATACGATCAACGACACACAAGAGACACAGTTGTCACAGTTATGTGAAATCTGGGGACATAATTATTTTTATTTTTTTTAACCTTTATTTAACTAGGCAAGTCAGTTAAGAACAAATTCTTATTTTCAATGACGGCCTAGGAACAGTGGGTTAACTGCCTTGTTCAGGGGCAGAACGACAGATTTGTACCTTGTCAGCTCAGGGGTTTGAACTTGCAACCTTCCGGTTACTAGTCCAACGCTCTAACCGATAGGCTACCCTGCCGCCCCTCCACTCTAACCACTAGGCTACCCTGCCGCCCCTCCACTCTAACCACTAGGCTACCCTGCCCCCTCCACTCTACCCCTCCACTCCACTAACCACTAGGCTACCCCACTGCCCCTGCCCCCCTCCACTCTAACCACTAGGCTACCCTCCATCGCCCTCCACCCTCTAACCACTAGTCTACCTGCCGCCCCTCCACTCTAACCACTAGGCTACCCTGCCGCCCCTCCACTCTAACCACTAGTCTACCTGCCGCCCCTCCACTCTAACCACTAGTCTACCTGCCAGCCCTCCACTCTAACCACTAGTCTACCTGCCGCCCCTCCACTCTAACCACTAGGCTACCCTGCCGCCCCTCCACTCTAACCACTAGTCTACCTGCCGCCCCACTCCCACTCTAACCACTAGTCTACCTGCCGCCCCTCCACTCTAACCACTAGTCTACCTGCCGCCCCCTCCACTCTAACCACTAGTCTACCTGCTGCCCCTCCACTCTAACCACTAGTCTACCTGCCGCCCCTCCACTCTAACCACTAGTCTACCTGCCGCCCCTCCACTCTAACCACTAGTCTACCTGCCGCCCCTCCACTCTAACCACTAGTCTACCTGCCGCCCCTCCACTCTAACCACTAGGCTACCCTGCCGCCCCTCCACTCTAACCACTAGTCTACCTGTCGCCCCTCCACTCTAACCACTAGTCTACCTGTCGCCCTCCACTCTAACCACTAGGCTACCCTGCCAGCCCTCCACTCTAACCACTAGGCTACCTGCCGCCCCTCCACTCTAACCACTAGTCTACCTGCCGCCCCCATGCCAGCCCTCCACTCCACTCTAACCACTAGTCTACCTGCCGCCCCTCCACTCTAACCACTAGTCTACCTGCCGCCCCATGCCAGCCCACCCTCCAGACTACGTACCATCTTTCCGGTAGCAGTGCTCCAGCTCGGTGCGCCGCATGGTGCAGGCATCGTGGACCTCTATAAGGCCCAGGGATCCATCCATACGTCCTACCAGCAACACATCTTTGGGTTCCCCGCACCACAGGGACACGGCTTCTCCCTCCGGCCAGGCCAGAGCTGACACCCAGTGGGGCTGCACGTCCAGAAGACCTTTACCACCTGGTGGAGGGGGTCAGAGTGGAAAGGTTTACAGGTCAGATAGATTCTAATAGAAACCACAGGGTCAGATAGAAACCACAGGGTCAGATAGATTCTAAAAGAAACCACAGGGTCAGATAGAAACCACAGGGTCAGATAGAAACCACAGGGTCAGATAGATTCTAATAGAAACCACAGGGTCAGATAGAAACCACAGGGTCAGATAGATTCTAAAAGAAACCACAGGGTCAGATAGAAACCACAGGGTCAGATAGAAACCACAGGGTCAGATAGATTCTAAAAGAAACCACAGGGTCAGATAGAAACCACAGGGTCAGATAGATTCTAAAAGAAACCACAGGGTCAGATAGATTCTAATAGAAACCACAGGGTCAGATAGAAACCACAGGGTCAGATAGATTCTAAAAGAAACCACAGGGTCAGATAGATTCTAATAGAAACCACCGGGTCAGATAGATTCTAAAAGAAACCACAGGGTCAGATAGATTCTAGTAGAAATCACAGGGTCAGATAGATTCTAATAGAAACCACAGGGTCAGATAGAAACCACAGGGTCAGATAGATTCTAATAGAAACCACAGGGTCAGATAGAAACCACCTCCCACTTCCACCACACAGACCTCCCATCACCACTACACAGACCTCCCCCACCTCCACTACACAGACCTCCCACCCCCTCCACTACACAGACCTCCCACCCCCTCCACTACACAGACCTCCCACCCCCTCCACTACACAGACCTCCCACCTCCACTACACAGACCTCCCACCCCTCCACTACACAGACCTCCCACCCCTCCACTACACAGACCTCCCACCCCCTCCACTACACAGACCTCCCACCCCTCCACTACACAGACCTCCCACCCCCACACTACACAGACCTCCCACCCCCTCCACTACACAGATCTCCCCTCCACTACACAGACCTCCCACCCCTCCACTACACAGACCTCCCACCCCTCCACTACACAGACCTCCCACCTCCACTACACAGACATCCCACCTCCACTACACAGACCTCCCACCCCTCCACTACACAGACCTCCCACCCCTCCACTACACAGACCTCCCACCTCCACTACACAGACCTCCCAACCCCTCCACTACACAGACCTCCCACCTCCACTACACAGACCTCCCACCTCCACCTCCACTACACAGACCTCCCCCCTCCACTACACAGACCTCCCACCTCCACCTCCACTACACAGACCAGTGTGTGTGTGTGTGTCTCTCACCGGTGACCTGCCAGATGTTGACAAGTTTCTCCATAGCAGTGTGTGTGTGTGTGTCTCTCACCGGTGACCTGCCAGATGTTGACTAGTTTCTCCATGGCAGCTGCCAGGTATTTCCCCGTAACGCTCCAGACCAGAGGAGACAGACTGGGGTCCCCTGGGGAACCAAGACACTGCCCACCCTCCTCTGGAGAACCAGCACTGTGGACACACACACACATATACACACACACACACAAATATACACAGAGACATGCAGAGAGAGACACACAGAGAGACACAGAGAGAGACACACAGAGAAACACAGAGAGAGACACACAGAGAGAGAGACAGAGAGAGACACAGAGAGAGAGAGACACAGAGAGAGACACACAGACACACAGAGACAGAGACACACAGAGAGAGACACACAGAGAGACACAGAGACACACAGAGAGAGACACAGAGAGAGACACAGAGAGAGACACACAGAGAGACACACAGAGAGACACAGAGACACACAGAGAGAGACACAGAGAGACACACAGAGAGAGACACACAGAGAGACACAGAGACAGACACAGAGAGAGACACACAGAGACACACAGAGAGAGAGACAGAGAGAGACACACAGAGAGAGAGACACAGAGAGAGACACACAGAGAGAGAGACAGAGAGAGACACACAGAGAGAGACACAGAGAGACACAGAGAGACACACAGATAGATACACAGAGACACACAGATAGAGACACAGAGAGAGAGACACAGAGAGAGAGACACAGAGAGAGAGACACAGAGAGAGACACAGAGAGAGACACAGAGAGAGACACACAGAGAGAGACAGAGAGAGACACACAGAGAGACACACAGAGAGAGACACAGAGAGAGACAGAGAGAGACACACAGAGAGACACACAGAGAGAGACACAGAGAGAGACACACAGAGAGAGACACAGAGAGAGAGACACAGAGAGAGAGACACAGAGAGAGACACACAGAGAGAGGTACACAGAGACACACAGATAGATACACAGAGAGAGACACACAGAGAGAGGTACACAGAGACACACAGAGAGAGACACAGAGAGAAGAGACATTAACATTTTAGTAATTTATCAGAAGCTCTTATTCAGAGTGACTTACAGTCAGTCTATTAGATAGCTAGGTGAGACAACCTCCTATCACAGTCACAGTAAGTAGAGACGTCTGTAGTAGACTGAGAGGGTTAGGGAAGTCTGTCTCCAGAGGTCAGAGGTCAGAGGTGCTGCTTACGTCCTGTTGAAGACGCAGGTCAGTTGGAGGGTGTACTGGTTCTGAGTAACGTTCCACACCCGGACTGTTCCGTCGTTACCGCTGGTGGCCAGCAGGCCTTTCCTACTGCACCAACCACACGTGATCACCTGGAGGAAACACGTTTCAGACGGCGTAATGAACCCTTTATACGGCCTACCCTCTACCCCTACCCTACCCTCTACCCTACCCCTCTACCCCCCTACCCCTCTACCCTACCCCTCTACCCTAACCCTCTACCCTACCCCTCTACCCTAACCCTCTACCCTACCCCTCTACCCTACCCCTCTACCCTAACCCTCTACCCTAACCCTCTACCCTACCCCTCTACCCTAACCCTCTACCCCTCTACCCTACCCCTCTACCCTAACCCTCTACCCTACCCCTCTACCCTAACCCTCTACCCTACCCCTCTACCCCTACCCTCTACCCTACCCCCCTACCCCTACCCTCTACCCCTCTACCCCTACCCTCTACCCCCCCTACCCTACCCCTCTACCCTAACCCTCTACCCTCTACCCTACCCCTACCCTCTACCCTACCCCTCTACCCCTACCCTCTACCCCCTCTACCCTACCCCTCTACCCCCTCTACCCTACCCCTCTCCTACCCCTACCCTCTACCCTACCCTCTACCCCTACCCCTCTACCCTACCCCTCTACCCCTAACCCTCTACCCTACCCCTCTACCCCTACCCTCTACCCTACCCCTCTACCCCTAACCCTCTACCCCTACCCCTCTACCCTACCCCTCTACCCCTCTACCCTACCCCTCTACCCCTCTACCCTACCCCCTCTACCCCTAACCCTCTACCCTACCCCTCTACCCCTAACCCTCTACCCTAACCCTCTACCCCTAACCCTCTACCCCTACCCCTCTACCCTAACCCTCTACCCCTCTACCCCTCTACCCCTAACCCTCTACCCCTAACCCTCTACCCCTCTACCCCTAACCCTCTACCCTACCCCTCTACCCCTACCCCTCTACCCCTAACCCTCTACCCTACCCCTACCCCTCTACCTCTAACCCTCTACCCCTAACCCTCTACCCTAACCCTCTACCCCTACCCCTACCCTCTACCCCTAACCCTCTACCCCTACCCCTCTACCCCTAACCCTCTACCCCTAACCCTCTACCCCTACCCCTCTACCCCTAACCCCTACTCACCCTACCCCTCTACCCCTAACCCTCTACCCCTACTCACCCTAACCCTCTACCCCTACTCACCCTAACCCCTACTCACCCTAACCCTCTACCCCTAACCCTCTACCCCTAACCCTCTACCCTAACCCCTACTCACCCTACCCTAACCCTCTACCCCTAACCCCTACTCACCCTACCCCTCTACCCTAACCCTCTACCCCTAACCCCTACTCACCCTAACCCCTACTCACCCTACCCCTCTACCCTAACCCTCTACCCCTAACCCCTACTCACCCTACCCCTCTACCCTAACCCTCTACCCCTACTCACCCTAACCCTCTACCCCTAACCCCTACTCACCCTACCCCTCTACCCCTAACCCTCTACCCCTACTCACCCTAACCCTCTACCCCTAACCCCTACTCACCCTAACCCTCTACCCCTACTCACCCTAACCCTCTACCCCTAACCCCTACTCACCCAACCCTCTACCCCTAACCCCTACTCACCCTACCCCTAACCCCTACTCACCCTACCCCCTAACCCCTACTCACCCTAACCCTCTACCCCTACTCACCCTAACCCCTACTCACCCTAACCCTCTACCCTAACCCTCTACCCCTACTCACCCTAACCCCTACTCACCCTAACCCTCTACCCCTAACCCCTACTCACCCTACCCCTAACCCCTACTCACCCTAACCCTCTACCCCTACTCACCCTAACCCTCTACCCTAACCCTCTACCCCTAACCCTCTACCCCTAACCCTCTACCCTAACCCTCTACCCTAACCCTCTACCCCTAACCCTCTACCCTAACCCTCTACCCCTAACCCTCTACCCTAACCCCTCCAGTACTCACCCTGCTCTGGTGAGCCTCCAACTTCACAGAAGAGCACTTGCGCAGGTCACCCGCCATATCGGCAAAGGTTTGCGGCCGGCTCTGGTTGTCTCTGTCGTGAGCGGCCAGCGTGCGGACCAGCTGCTGAGCGGCCCACTGCCGGTGTCCCGAGGACAGACGAGAAGACAGGCAGCAAGCAGCCAGCGCGTTGGCCAGCTCCAGAGGTCCTACAGCAGTGGGATGATAGGAAGGATGGGTATACAAATGTGCAATTAAACCTGCTGGAACGAAAACAAAAGGGGGTGGAAGAAGGAACGGTGAGTGAGGTTTTGTTTTGGGGGGAGATGAGAGGATGTTAATTATAACATAACATAACGAATGGTCCAAAACACTACAGTGATAATGACAACTAGCATGGGCACTGTGGAGGCTAGCACAAACTGCTAACAACAGCTAGTAGCTACATGTCTGTATGTACTGTCATCCCGTGCAGACAATCTGAAAATACGAGGCGACTACAAATCTTTAATCACTGCCCCTCCCCCTGAGAAATATCTTTGTTTATCCCATAATGCAATTTTACAAACAAAACGGACATAGTCAGTTACAAAAACTCTATTGAATTGTGACGGCGCCGCATAACGACATGTCGACGACAGACAACGTGTGACAGTATCGCAACGTCTAGAAATCTCAGAGGACCACAAAGGCCGACTCCAGGTCTCACGAACCTCTCTTCTCCGCGTCAGCCTTGTCATAGTTGGGTCTGAGCCGGGCCCCTTTATCAGCGAGTAGGGCCACGAGGGCCTGGGTGACCACGAAATTGGGTGACGTCACAAGCTTGTTCTCCTCGGCCACGCCCCTCAGGAAGCTGGGGAGGAACTTCCTCTGGACGGGGTCGTCTACCGTGGTCAGGTTCATCCCCGTTGCCGCCGAGATCAGGTTCTAGAGACGGATAGATATACAGGTTCTAGATCAGTCAGAGGAACCTAACACGCTAGATCAGGTTCTAGAGACGGATAGATATACAGATTCTAGATCAGTCAGAGGAACCCTAACACGCTAGATCAGGTTCTAGAGACAGATAGATATACTGGTTCTAGAGACAGATAGATATACAGGTTCTAGAGACAGATAGATATACAGGTTCTAGAGACAGATAGATATACAGGTTCTAGAGACAGATAGATATACAGGTTCTACACCGGCTGTATTCTACACCGGCTGTATTAAACACCGGCTGTATTAAACACCGGCTGTATCCTACACCGGCTGTATTCTGTACCTGTATTCACACGGCTGTATTCTACACCGGCTGTATTCTACACCGGCTGTATTAAACACCGGCTGTATTCTACACCGGCTGTATTCTACACCGGCTAAAATAACCCCAGTGTTGGTCTTTACAACCAGTATTAAATTAACTCTAATTGGTCTAAACTAACCCCAGTGTTGGTGTTTATAACCAGTATTAAATCAAAACCACTCCCATCATTATCATATTTCCCAGCATGCTCTGTTGCAGGTTAATTTTTAGACTAGTTCCTCAATATCTATGTTTTTACACGTAGCACATCGATTGATTAATTCATCTTATGCTACTCAAATATGAATAACGTACATTTTGATCAACTAATCCGATCTGTTACTCTTGTAGTTAATTGCATCCATTACTGAAATGGTTGTTCCAGTTTGGATGGTTTAGGTCGTATCTTAGACGGGAGAATAAACATGTCAAAATGTTGGATAGCTTCACTCTGGCTGGATTACCATAGGAATTACACAGCACTTTGCCAACCATCATAATGTGATTTGCAGACCTGAAAACCATGAGTTTCATTCAGGCTACTACTGTATTGGTGTCAAACTAGGCCCTCAAATTAAGGCCTCCTTAAATACTTGTGTTGAACATTTTTATTTTAATGATCTGGCTCGGTGAAACCCACAGGACAACAAAAAACAATGACTGCAACAATCTCTGTCTCTGTCAATAACAAACACAGTCATGGCTGGTAACTACAATTCACTCGAAAGCTAAGGCACTCTGGGAAATATGTATAGGTCAAGTTAAGTATTGCATAAGTGTGGTGCTGAACTAAAGTTGTGTTGACTTGAACTTCCTGTCTTTTTGAAAG
Source organism: Oncorhynchus tshawytscha (assembly GCF_018296145.1). NCBI lineage: Eukaryota > Metazoa > Chordata > Actinopteri > Salmoniformes > Salmonidae > Oncorhynchus > Oncorhynchus tshawytscha. The sequence continues at coordinate 15,937 of NW_024609265.1, read as the reverse complement.
TCGTTGAGTGAAGTAGAGAACTGGTCACTTCCTGTTTCTCTTCCAGTCTATTATCTTTGTGTGAGTCTGAGTTGTGTATCTGTTGTTACCTGTGTGCAGAGCTGGACCAGCAGCTTGGCAGCGTTGGGACTGTTGGAGGCCAGACAACCCACAGCCGTACTGAGATAGGCCAGACAGGAGATAGGTTTGCTGGCCTTGGTTGCCCCCGGGGCCGCTCTGAGGCCCCTGAACCAGATGTGGGGCTGGTGGAGAGGCCGGCTCGCCCGCTGCAGCCAGACACATCAGTCTGACCAGGGTCCTGATGTCTGTCAGACCCAGAGACTCCAACCCTGCTGCCAGGCTGCAGCTAGAACCACTGAGAGAGAGGGAAAGGGGGAGGGAGAGGGGAGGGAGGGAGAGAGAGGAGGGAGGGAGAGGAGGGGAGAGAGAGAGAAAGGGGGAGAGAGAGAGAGGGAGAGAGAGGAGGGGAGAGAGAGAGAGGGAGAGAGAGGAGGGAAAGGGGGGGAGAGAGAGGAGGGGAGAGAGGGGAGGGAGAGAGAGGAGGGAGGGAGGGAGAGAGAGAGGAGGGAGGGAGAGAGGGGAGAGAGATGAGGGGAGAGAGATGAGAGAGAGAGAGAGAGAGAAAGGGGGAGGGAGAGAGAGGAGGGGGAGAGAGAGAGAAAGGGGGAGGGAGAGGGGAGGGAGAGAAGGCCATACTCATAAACATATAGTAGTTGCAAGGCAGTTCACCCTTATACACTGACACCAACTAAACACAGTGGAACATGAGATGAATGGAGAGAGATCGAGACTGAGACACCAACGAGACAGAGAGAGACAGACGGAAAGACACCAGGAGACAGAGAGACAGCCAGAGACAGAGAGAGAGAGAGAGAGAGCGCCCGAGAGAGAGAGACAAAGACCAACACATTATCCAGTCCTACACACAGTCCTACACCTAGTCTACACACAGTGCTACACAGTCTATACACAGTCCTACACACAGTCCTACACCTAGTCTACACAGTCCTACACCTAGTCTACACAGTCCTACACATAGTCTACACAGTCCTACACCTAGTCTACACAGTCCTACACCTAGTCTACACAGTCCTACACCTAGTCTACACCTAGTCTACACACAGTCCTACACATAGTCTACAACTAGTCTACACACAGTCCTACACCTAGTCTACACAGTCCTACACCTAGTCTACACAGTCCTACACCTAGTCTACACCTAGTCTACACACAGTCCTACACATAGTCTACACCTAGTCTAAACACAGTCCTACACCTAGTCTACACACAGTCCTACCACTAGTCTACACCTAGCCTACAACCAGTCCTACACCTAGTCTAAACACAGTCTACACACAGTCCTACCACTAGTCTACACCTAGTCTACACAGTCCTACACCTAGTCTAAACACAGTCTACACATAGTCTACACACAGTCCTACCACTAGTCTACACCTAGTCCTACACCTAGTCTAAACACAGTCCTACACAGTCCTACACATAGTCTTCACCTAGTCTACACACAGTCCTACACCTAGTCTACACACAGTCCTACACCTTGTCTACACCTAGTCTACACACAGTCCTAAACCTAGTCTACACCTAGTCCACACCGAGCCTACACCCAGCCCTATACCTAGTACACGCCTAGTCTACACAGTCATACACCTAGTCTATACAGTCCTACACCTAGTCCTACACCTAGTACACGCCTAGTCTACACAGTCATACACCTAGTCTATACAGTCCTACACCTAGTCCTACACCTAGTCTACACACAGGTCTACACCTCGTCTACACTTCGTCTACACCTAGTCTATACCTAGTCTACAGACAGTCCTACACCTAGTCTACACCTCGTCTACACCTAGTCTACACTTAGTCTACAGACAGACCCACCTGACAGAGAGTAGAGACAGGGCTCTCATCACCATGGTCCTGGCCAGGAGGACCTGCGCTGCAGAGGTCACTCTCCTCAGAGCCATGACCCTGTCGTGGGGGTTCTCCAGCGCTGCGGCCTGCTCCCCCAGAGTCACCCTGCCCGAGGAGCTGTTCTCCACCGCGCCCTGGCAGCCTGGGAAACACACGCAGACACGTGCTGAAGCTGGCGCACAATGTAGAATTACAACCCCACGAAATGGACATATAACAGGTGATCACTGAACCACCCACATTACAGAGAGGACCAGACACATCTGAACCACATTACAGAGAGGACCAGACACATCTGAACCACCCAAATTACAGAGAGGACCGTACACATCTGACCCACCCACATTACAGAGAGGCCCAGACACATCTCACCCACATTACAGAGAGGACCAGACACATCTGAACCACCCAAATTACAGAGAGGACCGTACACATCTGACCCACCCACATTACAGAGAGGCCCAGACACATCTCACCCACATTACAGAGAGGACCAGACACATCTGAACCACCCAAATTACAAAGAGGACCAGACACATCTGAACCACCCAAATTACAGAGAGGACCGTACACATCTGACCCACCCACATTACAGAGAGGCCCAGACACATCTCACCCACATTACAGAGAGGACCAGACACATCTGAACCACCCAAATTACAGAGAGGACCAGACACATCTGAACCACCCACATTACAGAGAGGACCAGACACATCTGACCCACCCACATTACAGAGAGGACCAGACACATCTGACCCACCCACATTACAGAGAGGACCAGACACATCTGAACCACCCACATTACAGAGAGGACCAGACACATCTGAACCACCCACATTACAGAGAGGACCAGACACATCTCACCCACATTACAGAGAGGACCAGACACATCTGAACCACCCACATTACAGAGAGGACCGACACATCTGAACCACCCACATTACAGAGAGGACCAGACACATCTGAACCACCCACATTACAGAGAGGACCAGACACATCTGAACCACCCACATTACAGAGAGGACCAGACACATCTGAACCACCCACATTACAGAACCACCCACATTACAGAGAGGACCAGACACATCTGAACCACCCACATTACAGAGGACCAGACACATCTGAACCACATTACAGAGAGGACCAGACACATCTGAACCACCCACATTACAGAGAGGACCAGACACATCTCACCCACATTACAGAGAGGACCAGACACATCTTAACCACCCACATTACAGAGAGGACCAGACACATCTGAACCACCCACATTACAGAGAGGACCAGACACATCTGAACCACCCACATTACAGAGAGGACCAGACACATCTGAACCACATTACAGAGAGGACCAGACACATCTGAACCACCCACGTTACAGAGAGGACCAGACACATCTGAACCACCCAAATTACAGAGAGGACCAGACACATCTGAACCACCCACATTACAGAGAGGACCAGACACATCTGAACCACCCACATTACAGAGAGGACCAGACACATCTGAACCCACATTATAGAGAGGACCAGACACATCTGAACCACCCACATTACAGAGAGGACCAGACACATCTGAACCACCCACATTACAGAGAGGACCGGACACATCTGAACCACATTACAGAGAGGACCGGACACATCTGAACCACCCACATTACAGAGAGGACCAGACACATCTGAACCACCCACATTACAGAGAGGACCAGACACATCTCACCCACATTACAGAGAGGACCAGACACATCTGAACCACCCACATTACAGAGAGGACCAGACACATCTGAACCACCCACATTACGGAGAGGACCAGACACATCTGAACCACCCACATTACAGAGAGGACCAGACACATCTCACCCACATTACAGAGAGGACCAGACACATCTGAACCACATTACAGAGAGGACCAGACACATCTGAACCACATTACAGAGAGGACCAGACACATCTCACCCACATTACAGAGAGGACCAGACACATCTGAACCACATTACAGAGAGGACCAGACACATCTCAACCACCCACATTACAGAGAGGACCAGACACATCTCACCCACATTACAGAGAGGACCAGACGCATCTGAACCACATTACAGAGAGGACCAGACACATCTCAACCACCCACATTACAGAGAGGACCAGACACATCTCAACCACCCACATTACAGAGAGGACCGGACACATCTGAACCACTCACATTACAGAGATGACCAGACACATCTCGACCACCCACATTACAGAGAGGACCGGACACATCTGAACCACCCACATTACAGAGAGGACCAGACACATCTGAACCACATTACAGAGAGGACCAGACACATCTCAACCACCCACATTACAGAGAGGACCGGACACATCTGAACCACATTACAGAGAGGACCAGACACATCTGAACCACCCACATTACAGAGAGGCCCAGACACATCTCACCCACATTACAGAGAGGACCAGACACATCTGAACCACCCACATTACAGAGAGGACCAGACACATCTGAACCACCCACATTACAGAGAGGACCAGACACATCTGAACCACCCACATTACAGAGAGGACCAGACACATCTGAACCACCCACATTACAGAGAGGACCAGACACATCTGAACCACATTACAGAGAGGACCAGACACATCTGAACCACCCACATTACAGAGAGGCCCAGACACATATGAACCACCCACATTACAGAGAGGACCAGACACATCTCAACCACATTACAGAGAGGACCAGACACATCTGAACCACCCACATTACAGAGAGGCCCAGACACATCTGAACCACCCACATTACAGAGAGGCCCAGACACATCTCACCCACATTACAGAGAGGACCAGACACATCTGAACCACCCACATTACAGAGAGGACCAGACACATCTGAACCACCCACATTACAGAGAGGACCAGACATATCTGAACCACCCACATTACAGAGAGGACCGTACACATCTGAACCACCCACATTACAGAGAGGACCAGACACATCTCACCCACATTACAGAGAGGCCCAGACACATCTGAACCACCCACATTACAGAGAGGCCCAGACACATCTCACCCACATTACAGAGAGGACCAGACACATCTGAACCACCCACATTACAGAGAGGACCAGACACATCTCACCCACATTACAGAGAGGACCAGACACATCTCACCCACATTACAGAGAGGACCAGACACATCTCAACCACCCACATTACAGAGAGGACCGGACACATCTGAACCACCCACATTACAGAGAGGACCAGACACATCTGAACCACATTACAGAGAGGACCAGACACATCTGAACCACATTACAGAGAGGACCAGACACATCTCAACCACCCACATTACAGAGAGGACCGGACACATCTGGACCACCCACATTACAGAGATGACCAGACACATCTCTGTGTGTGTGTGTGTGTGTGTGTGTGTGTGTGCGTGTGTGTTTTTCAGCCCCTCACCTATCTGCAGCAGAGTCTCCTCCATGCTGTTGGTGGCGGTCACCATGGCTACGGACGCTCCCAGGGGGTCACTGTCGGGGAACTGGACGGCCTCTGGGACGACCCGGCGCTCGCTCAGACCCAACGGTCCCGCCAGCAGCTCAAACTCCTCGTCCCCAGTTAACCTCTCATCCTCATCAACATCCAGCATGTCCCATTCCTCTGTAAGGGTTGTAGAGAATAACAGTCATACTATCAGCCACGTGGTTATAGAGAATAGCAGTCATACTATCAGCCACGTGGTTATAGAGAATAACAGTCATACTATCAGCCACGTGGTTATAGAGAATAACAGTCATACTATCAGCCACGTGGTTATAGAGAATAACAGTCATACTATCAGCCACGTGGTTATAGAGAATAACAGTCATACTATCAGCCACGTGGTTATAGAGAATAACAGTCATACTATCAGCCACGTGGTTATAGAGAATAACAGTCATACTATCAGCCACGTGGTTATAGAGAATAACAGTCATACTATCAGCCATGTGGTTATAGAGAATAACACAGTCATACTATCAGCCACGTGGTTATAGAGAATAACAGTCATACTATCAGCCACGTGGTTATAGAGAATAACAGTCATACTATCAGCCACAAAGCTACAGTGGACCAGTCATACTATCAGCCATAAAGCTACAGTGGAACCAGTCATACTATCAGCCATAAAGCTACAATGGACCAGTCATACTATCAGCCATAAAGCTACAGTGGAACCAGTCATACTATCAGCCATAAAGCTACAGTGAACCAGTCACACTATCAGCCACGTGGTTATAGAGAATAACAGTCATACTATCAGCCACGTGGTTATAGAAAATAACAGTCATACTATCAGCCATAAAGCTACAATGGACCAGTCATACTATCAGCCATAAAGCTACAGTGGAACCAGTCATAAAGCTACAGTGGAACCAGTCATACTATCAGCCATAAAGCTACAATGGACCAGTCATACTATCAGCCATAAAGCTACAGCGGACCAGTCATACTATCAGCCATAAAGCTACAGTGGACCAGTCAAACTATCAGCCATAAAGCTACAGTGGAACCAGTCATACTATCAGCCATAAAGCTACAGTAGACCAGTCATACTATCAGCCATAAAGCTACAGTGGACCAGTCATACTATCAGCCATAAAGCTACAGTGGACCAGTCATACTATCAGCCATAAAGCTACAGTGGACCAGTCATACTATCAGCTATAAAGCTACAGTGGACCAGTCATACTATCAGCCATAAAGCTACAGTGGACCAGTCATACTATCAGCCATAAAGCTACAGTGGACCAGTCATACTATCAGCCATAAAGCTACAGTGGACCAGTCATACTATCAGCCATAAAGCTACAGTGGAACCAGTCATACTATCAGCCATAAAGCTACAGTGGACCAGTCATACTATCAGCCATAAAGCTACATTGGACCAGTTATACTATCAGCCATAAAGCTACAATGGACCAGTCATACTATCAGCCACATGGTTATAGAGAATAACAGTCATACTATCAGCCATAAAGCTACAATGGACCAGTCATACTATCAGCCATAAAGCTACAGTGGAACCAGTCATACTATCAGCCATAAAGCTACAATGGACCAGTCATACTATCAGCCATAAAGCTACAGTGGACCAGTCATACTATCAGCCATAAAGCTACAGTGGACCAGTCATACTATCAGCCATAAAGCTACAGTGGAACCAGTCATACTATCAGCCATAAAGCTACAGTGGACCAGTCATACTATCAGCCATAAAGCTACAGTAGACCAGTCATACTATCAGCCATAAAGCTACAGTGGACCAGTCATACTATCAGCCATAAAGCTACAGTGGACCAGTCATACTATCAGCCATAAAGCTACAGTGGAACCAGTCATACTATCAGCCATAAAGCTACAGTGGACCAGTCATACTATCAGCGATAAAGCTACAGTGGACCAGTCATACTATCAGCCATAAAGCTACAGTGGACCAGTCATACTATCAGCCATAAAGCTACAGTGGACCAGTCATACTATCAGCCATAAAGCTACAGTGGACCAGTCATACTATCAGCCATAAAGCTACAGTGGACCAGTCATACTATCAGCCATAAAGCTACAGTGGACCAGTCATACTATCAGCCACATGGTTATAGAGAATAACAGTCATACTATCAGCCATAAAGCTACAATGGACCAGTCATACTATCAGCTATAAAGCTACAGTGGACCAGTCATACTATCAGCCATAAAGCTACAGTGGACCAGTCATACTATCAGCCATAAAGCTACAGTGGACCAGTCATACTATCAGCCATAAAGCTACAGTGGAACCAGTCATACTATCAGCCATAAAGCTACAGTGGACCAGTCATACTATCAGCTATAAAGCTACAGTGGACCAGTCATACTATCAGCCATAAAGCTACAGTGGACCAGTCATACTATCAGCCATAAAGCTACAGTGGACCAGTCATACTATCAGCCATAAAGCTACAGTGGACCAGTCATACTATCAGCCATAAAGCTACAGTGGACCAGTCATACTATCAGCCACATGGTTATAGAGAATAACAGTCATACTATCAGCCATAAAGCTACAATGGACCAGTCATACTATCAGCTATAAAGCTACAGTAGACCAGTCATACTATCAGCCATAAAGCTACAGTGGACCAGTCATACTATCAGCCATAAAGCTACAGTGGACCAGTCATACTATCAGCCATAAAGCTACAGTGGAACCAGTCATACTATCAGCCATAAAGCTACAGTGGACCAGTCATACTATCAGCTATAAAGCTACAGTGGACCAGTCATACTATCAGCCATAAAGCTACAGTGGACCAGTCATACTATCAGCCATAAAGCTACAGTGGAACCAGTCATACTATCAGCCATAAAGCTACAGTGGAATGTGACGACCCTCCCACTCTGTCTGCCGTATTCTCTCTCTGTTATTTCCTTATTAGGATGCTGGTGGGCGGAGTTGGGAGGGTCGTCAGCTACATGGGAAACACCTGGGCCCGGTGTCTCCCAGGATAAATACACCACTTCCCCATTCATGGAGAAGACTCTCTCCATGCAGACACCTTTATGGATTTTGTTGTGTTTCTTGGTGGTTTTTGAGTTGTTTGCGACAACATCTTTCAACACCCTGCATTATCACATTCATGCATAACACTCAGTTACACTACTGATTACTGATTACACACACCATTGTTTATTTTCCTTAGTTGCTTTAGTCAATAAATATATCTTTTGTTACACCTTATCTCCACGTTGTCTCCCTTTTTGTTACGGGCTTTGAGCCAGTTCGTGACAGGGAACCAGTCATACTATCAGCCATAAAGCTACAGTGGACCAGTCATACTATCAGCCATAAAGCTACAGTGGAACCAGTCATACTATCAGCCATAAAGCTACAGTGGAACCAGTCATACTATCAGCCATAAAGCTACAGTGGAACCAGTCATACTATCAGCCATAAAGCTACAGTGGAACCAGTCATACTATCAGCCATAAAGCTACAGTGGAACCAGTCATACTATCAGCCATAAAGCTACAGTGGAACCAGTCATACTATCAGCCATAAAGCTACAGTGGACCAGTCATACTATCAGCCATAAAGCTACAGTGGACCAGTCATACTATCAGCCATAAAGCTACAGTGGAACCAGTCATACTATCAGCCATAAAGCTACAGTGGAACCAGTCATACTATCAGCCATAAAGCTACAGTGGACCAGTCATACTATCAGCCATAAAGCTACAGTGGACCAGTCATACTATCAGCCATAAAGCTACAGTGGACCAGTCATACTATCAGCCATAAAGCTACAGTGGACCAGTCATACTATCAGCTGCTACAGTGGACCAGTCATACTATCAGCCATAAAGCTACAGTGGACCAGTCATACTATCAGCCATAAAGCTACAGTGGACCAGTCATACTATCAGCCATAAAGCTACAGTGGACCAGTCATACTATCAGCCATAAAGCTACAGTGGAACCAGTCATACTATCAGCCATAAAGCTACAGTGGAACCAGTCATACTATCAGCCATAAAGCTACAGTGGAACCAGTCATACTATCAGCCATAAAGCTACAGTGGACCAGTCATACTATCAGCCATAAAGCTACATTGGACCAGTTATACTATCAGCCATAAAGCTACAATGGACCAGTCATACTATCAGCCACATGGTTATAGAGAATAACAGTCATACTATAAGCCATAAAGCTACAATGGACCAGTCATACTATCAGCCATAAAGCTACAGTGGAACCAGTCATACTATCAGCCATAAAGCTACAGTGGACCAGTCATACTATCAGCCATAAAGCTACAGTGGACCAGTCATACTATCAGCCATAAAGCTACAGTGGAACCAGTCATACTATCAGCCATAAAGCTACAGTGGACCAGTCATACTATCAGCCATAAAGCTACAGTAGACCAGTCATACTATCAGCCATAAAGCTACAGTGGACCAGTCATACTATCAGCCATAAAGCTACAGTGGACCAGTCATACTATCAGCCATAAAGCTACAGTGGAACCAGTCATACTATCAGCCATAAAGCTACAGTGGACCAGTCATACTATCAGCGATAAAGCTACAGTGGACCAGTCATACTATCAGCCATAAAGCTACAGTGGACCAGTCAAACTATCAGCCATAAAGCTACAGTGGACCAGTCATACTATCAGCCATAAAGCTACAGTGGACCAGTCATACTATCAGCCATAAAGCTACAGTGGACCAGTCATACTATCAGCCATAAAGCTACAGTGGACCAGTCATACTATCAGCCATAAAGCTACAGTGGACCAGTCATACTATCAGCTATAAAGCTACAGTGGACCAGTCATACTATCAGCCATAAAGCTACAGTGGACCAGTCATACTATCAGCCATAAAGCTACAGTGGACCAGTCATACTATCAGCCATAAAGCTACAGTGGACCAGTCATACTATCAGCCATAAAGCTACAGTGGAACCAGTCATACTATCAGCCATAAAGCTACAGTGGACCAGTCATACTATCAGCCATAAAGCTACATTGGACCAGTTATACTATCAGCCATAAAGCTACAATGGACCAGTCATACTATCAGCCACATGGTTATAGAGTATAACAGTCATACTATCAGCCATAAAGCTACAATGGACCAGTCATACTATCAGCCATAAAGCTACAGTGGAACCAGTCATACTATCAGCCATAAAGCTACAATGGACCAGTCATACTATCAGCCATAAAGCTACAGTGGACCAGTCATACTATCAGCCATAAAGCTACAGTGGACCAGTCATACTATCAGCCATAAAGCTACAGTGGAACCAGTCATACTATCAGCCATAAAGCTACAGTGGACCAGTCATACTATCAGCCATAAAGCTACAGTAGACCAGTCATACTATCAGCCATAAAGCTACAGTGGACCAGTCATACTATCAGCCATAAAGCTACAGTGGACCAGTCATACTATCAGCCATAAAGCTACAGTGGAACCAGTCATACTATCAGCCATAAAGCTACAGTGGACCAGTCATACTATCAGCGATAAAGCTACAGTGGACCAGTCATACTATCAGCCATAAAGCTACAGTGGACCAGTCATACTATCAGCCATAAAGCTACAGTGGACCAGTCATACGATCAGCCATAAAGCTACAGTGGACCAGTCATACTATCAGCCATAAAGCTACAGTGGACCAGTCATACTATCAGCCATAAAGCTACAGTGGACCAGTCATACTATCAGCCACATGGTTATAGAGAATAACAGTCATACTATCAGCCATAAAGCTACAATGGACCAGTCATACTATCAGCTATAAAGCTACAGTGGACCAGTCATACTATCAGCCATAAAGCTACAGTGGACCAGTCATACTATCAGCCATAAAGCTACAGTGGACCAGTCATACTATCAGCCATAAAGCTACAGTGGAACCAGTCATACTATCAGCCATAAAGCTACAGTGGACCAGTCATACTATCAGCTATAAAGCTACAGTGGACCAGTCATACTATCAGCCATAAAGCTACAGTGGACCAGTCATACTATCAGCCATAAAGCTACAGTGGACCAGTCATACTATCAGCCATAAAGCTACAGTGGACCAGTCATACTATCAGCCATAAAGCTACAGTGGACCAGTCATACTATCAGCCACATGGTTATAGAGAATAACAGTCATACTATCAGCCATAAAGCTACAGTGGACCAGTCATACTATCAGCCATAAAGCTACAGTGGACCAGTCATACTATCAGCCATAAAGCTACAGTGGACCAGTCATACTATCAGCCATAAAGCTACAGTGGACCAGTCATACTATCAGCCATAAAGCTACAGTGGACCAGTCACACTATCAGCCTTAAAGCTACAGTGGACCAGTCATACTATCAGCCATAAAGCTACAGTGGAACCAGTCATACTATCAGCCATAAAGCTACAGTGGAACCAGTCATACTATCAGCCATAAAGCTACAGTGGACCAGTCATACTATCAGCCATAAAGCTACAGTGGAACCAGTCATACTATCAGCCATAAAGCTACAGTGGACCAGTCATACTATCAGCCATAAAGCTACAGTGGAACCAGTCATACTATCAGCCATAAAGCTACAGTGGACCAGTCATACTATCAGCCATAAAGCTACAGTGGAACCAGTCATACTATCAGCTATAAAGCTACAGTGGACCAGTCATACTATCAGCCATAAAGCTACAGTGGACCAGTCATACTATCAGCCATAAAGCTACAGTGGAACCAGTCATACTATCAGCCATAAAGCTACAGTGGAACCAGTCATACTATCAGCCATAAAGCTACAGTGGAACCAGTCATACTATCAGCCATAAAGCTACAGTGGAACCAGTCATACTATCAGCCATAAAGCTACAGTAGACCAGTCATACTATCAGCCATAAAGCTACAGTGGACCAGTCATACTATCAGCCATAAAGCTACAGTGGACCAGTCATACTATCAGCCATAAAGCTACAGTGGAACCAGTCATACTATCAGCCATAAAGCTACAGTGGACCAGTCATACTATCAGCCATAAAGCTACAGTGGAACCAGTCATACTATCAGCCATAAAGCTACAGTGGACCAGTCATACTATCAGCCATAAAGCTACAGTGGAACCAGTCATACTATCAGCCATAAAGCTACAGTGGACCAGTCATACTATCAGCCATAAAGCTACAGTGGAACCAGTCATACTATCAGCCATAAAGCTACAGTGGACCAGTCATTCATATGATCAGGGACAAGAACCTCTGGAACAAGTGAATCATCCTGGTTAAGCAGAACCGGTACCTTCATAGACAATGTCCTGCTTCCCCAAGAGGTCCGGGGCCAGTCCTTTATACCTGAACATGGACCACGACACGTGTTAGTGATCACAACGTCATCTTGTCACTGTTACACAGTGTGTATCGAATCTTAAGTTTTAGTTGTACAACACAAGAGTCACAAGTCTGTAATTAAAAAAAATCTGGCGCGTCACCTTCTGTCCGCCACTGACCTCTCCGTCACGGGGACTGTGGTTTTACTCTTAACCGCCAGGTGTTTGTCCCGACAGCTACCACAGAGGAGGTAGTAGGGGTTGCCGCTGCCGCACTCCCCTCCGAACCATCCGTCTACGTAGGAGCCGTTGCTCCGGTAACCCTGCCGGTTGGCGCTGCGCCCGCAGCCAGGGTGGCTCTTCTTCATGTGCTGGTTGAAGTTGGCAACGCTAGCCTCACACAACTCACACACTACCACCTCGTCTCGTTCCTCTGTCTCACACACATGCTGCCAGGGGACAGGGAGGGGAGGGAGGGGACACGGAGACAGGGAGGGGACACGGAGACAGGGAGGAGAGGGAGTGGACATGGAGACAGGGAGGGGAGGGAGGGGACATGGAGACAGGGAGGGGACACGGAGACAGGGGAGGAGAGGGAGGGGACATGGAGACAGGGAGGGGACATGGAGACAGGGAGGGGACACAGAGACAGGGAGGGGACACGGAGACAGGGAGGGGAGGGAGGGGACACGGAGACAGGGAGGGGACACGGAGACAGGGAGAGGACACGGAGACAGGGAGGGGACACGGAGACAGGGAGGGGACATGGAGACAGGGAGGGGACACGGAGACAGGGAGGGGACACGGAGACAGAGGGAGGGGAGGGACACGGAGACAGGAGGAGAGGGAGGGGACAGGAGACAGAGAGGAGGGGAGGGGACACGGAGACAGGAGGGAGGGAGGGGACACGGAGACAGGGAGGGGACACGGAGACAGAGAGGAGAGGGAGGGGACATGGAGACAGGGAGGGGACACGGAGACCGGGAGGGAGGGAGGGGACACAGAGACAGGGAGGAGAGGGAGGGGACATGGAGACAGGGAGGGGACACGGAGACAGGCAGGGGAGGGAGGGGACACAGAGACAGGGAGGAGGGGAGGGGACATGGAGACAGGGAGGGGACACGGAGACAGGGAGGGGACACGGAGACAGGGAGGAGAGGGAGGGGACACGGAGACAGGAGGAGAGGGAGGGGACAGGGAGGGGACACGGAGACAGGGAGGAGAGGGAGGGGACATGGAGACAGGGAGGGGGGACACGGAGACAGGGAGGGAGGGAGGAGACACAGACAGGGAGGAGAGGGAGGGGACATGGAGACAGGGAGGGGACACGGAGACAGGGAGGGAGGGGACACAGAGACAGGGAGGGAGAGGGAGGGGACACGGAGACAGAGAGGAGAGGGAGGGGACAGGGAGACAGAGAGGAGAGGGAGGGGACAGGGAGACAGGGAGGAGAGGGAGGGGACAGGGAGACAGGGAGGAGAGGGAGGGGACAGGGAGGAAAGGGAGGGGACACGGAGACAGGGAGGGGAGGGATGGGACACGGAGACAGAGAGGGGAGGGAGGGGACAGGGAGACAGGGAGAGAGGGAGGGGACAGGGAGACAGGGAGGAGAGGGAGGGGACACGGAGACAGGGAGGGGACACGGAGACAGAGAGGGGAGGGAGGGGACACGGAGACAGAGAGGGAGGGAGGGGACACGGAGACAGAGAGGAGAGGGAGGGGACACGGAGACAGAGAGGGGAGGGAGGGGACACGGAGATAGGGAGGGGACACGGAGACAGAGAGGAGAGGGAGGGGACAGGGAGACAGAGAGGAGAGGGAGGGGACAGGGAGACAGGGAGGAGAGGGAGGGACACGGAGACAGGGAGGGGACACGGAGACAGAGAGGGGAGGGAGGGGACACGGAGACAGAGAGGAGAGGGAGGGGACAGGGAGACAGAGAGGAGAGGGAGGGGACAGGGATACAGGGAGGAGGGGAGGGGACATGGAGGGGACACAGAGACAGGGAGGAGAGGAGGGGACACAGAGACAGGGAGGGGAGGGGACACGGAGACAGGGAGGAGAGGGAGGGGACACAGAGACAGAGAGGGAGGGAGGGGACATGGAGACAGGAGGGGAGGGAGGGGACATGGAGACAGGGAGGGGAGGGGACATGGAGGGGAGGGAGGGGACATGGAGACCGGGAGGGGAGGGGAGGGACACGGAGACAAGGAGGGGAGGGAGGGGACACGGGGAGACAAGGAGGGGAGGGAGGGGACACGGAGACAAGGAGGGGAGGGAGGGGACACGGAGACAAGGAGGGGAGGGAGGGGACACAGAGACAAGGGAGGGAGGGGACATGGGAGGGGAGGGGGAGGGAGGGACAGAGACAAGGAGGGGAGGGAGGGGACACAGAGACAAGGAGGGGAGGGAGGGGACAGGGAGACAAGGAGGGGAGGGAGGGACACGGAGACAAGGAGGGGGAGGGAGGGGAGGGAGGGACATGGAGGGGAGGGAGGGGACACGGGGGAGGGAGGGGAGGGACATGGAGGGGAGGGAGGGGACACGGAGACAAGGAGGGGAGGGAGGGGACACAGAGACAAGGAGGGGAGGGAGGGGACACGGGAGACGTAAACACAAAGTCAGTTCATATCTAGGACATCAATAGCATGATGCCACTAACAGACAGGTGAGTATGACAGCAGTAGAGACAACATAATACCATAGCAACAAGATGATTAGCCATGAATTAACCACAAGCAACAAGACTTGATGATCAATGCCACCCACTGTAATCACCATTAGCATGTTAGCGTTCCACCTGATTTACTAGCAAACCCCATTGACATCCCATCCACGCATGCTAGTTAGGGCAACGACAGAAATCACTGCCATGGGCAGTCAGTGGCAGAGCATGATGCAATGTGTGTATGTGTGTGTGTGTGAGTGAGAGTTTGAGCATGTGTGTGTGTGTGTGTGTGTGTGTGTGTGTGTGTGTGTGTGAGTGAGAGTTTGAGCGTGTGTGTGTGTGTGTGTGTGTGTGTGTGTGTGTGTGAGTGAGAGTTTGAGCATGTGTGTGTGTGTGTGTGTGTGTGTGTATGTGTGTGTGTGTGTGTGAGTGAGAGTTTGTGTGTGTGTGTGTGTGAGAGAGAGATAGTTTGAGAATGT
>NW_024609264.1:65000-130037 GCF_018296145.1 Oncorhynchus tshawytscha | reverse complement strand
GCATCGGACAAACCATATACACATTGTCCAATACCACCCAATTCGGCGTTGATTCATGCAAAGTGTATTGCAAATGCCATATGGCAAATGCCAGTTGTAACACTTTAAAATAACATCCAAAAGCAAAATTTTGAAAAAATGATTTTTTTTTGTCAAAAACTTATCACCCTTAAAAAGTGCTTTCTGGACCGTTTTCGAAATTCTTTCGATTTTTTGTCAATTACACATGTGTAAGAACTGTATGAATATACTTTTGTCCAATTTTATCATCATATTTTTTATTTATTTTTTACATGCGCATAAGTAATGTTTTGTCCATTTTCAATATGATTTCATAGGAAGTCAAAAGTCAAAAGTCAAAAATGTCAAAATTTTGTAAAAAACTTCACACACCCTTAAAAAAGTGCTTTCTGGACCGTTTTTCGAAATTCTTTCAAATTTTGTGTCAATTACACACGTATAAGAACTGTATCAACATACTTTAGTTGTATTTTATTATCATAATTATTTTTTTTTTACTTGTGCATAAGGAATATGATTTGTCCATTTACAATATGATTTCATAGGAAGTCAAAAGTCAAAGTCAAAAGTCACTTTTTTGGGGCCAAATGCCATAAGAAATTTGACATGCTCAAAAATCCTGCAGAAATGCAAAATTGACTGGCCTGATGAACACAGGATGGCCTGGCAGTGATAGTTGCTCCTTTCCATCGCTCGTTGTGTTGACTTCATCATGTCCATTTTGTGATGTTTTTTCACTGTTGAATCATATTGCAAGTGCACGTGCATTTGCAATATGGTTCAATGGGCATTTACCATATGAAATTTGACATGCTCAAAAATGCAAAATTGACTGGCCTGATGAACACAGGATGGCCGAGCAGTGATAGTTGTTCCTTTCCATCACTCGTTGTGTTGATTTCATCATGTCTATTTGGTGATGTTTTTTTCACTATAGAATCATATTGCAAGTGCACGTGCATTTGCAATATGTTTCAATGGGCATGTACCATCACGAATTTGGCATGGTCAAAAATCCTGCAGAAATGCAAAATTGACTGGCCTGATGAACACAGGATGGCCTGGCAGTGATAGTTGTTCCTTTCCATCACTCGTTGTGTTGATTTCATCTTGTCCATTTGGTGATGTTTTTTCACTATAGAATCATATTGCAACTGGTAACCCAAAAAATAAAAATATGGTTGTAAATGCATTTACCGGGACTCCTATTGTCCATGCCCGCTATGGGAGTACCCTACTACGGCCCTCTATCCATGGGGGCCGCCCGGAGTGCTTTATGGACTGTTTAAAATAGGCACCTGGTAACCCAAAAATAAAAATATGGTTGTAAAATGCAAGCGAGCTACGGTCAAGCGGGATATCTCGTTGAACTCGGCACGGCCTAGGGATTATGGTAATGCCATTGCCTGCTCTCTGTGTCTTTAAGCACCGCACTTTGTCACTCCATCCTTGCTGTGTGTGTGTGAGAGCTTTTCTTTGACATCTGTTGGGAGAAATGACTGACTTACAGTTTATGGGGATTGCCTAATCACACATATGAAGTTTTGAAAATATCTGACCTTTTTAACCCTTGGAAACTGCCACTATGACATCATTTAAGGCACTTCCGGTTGGCACAGGAAGCTATAAATAAACCCATATCCTGATTGGGGTATGCCTTTACAGAATCCTGAGTTTTAAGTCTTTACGTTAAGAACTGAGTTATTTACGGAGGGTTTAGTGAGTGTGTGTTATTTCAGAAAATCATAGAAAATCACAGAAATCTCGCAGAGCTCCGCAGCACACTTTAAAAAGATTCGTAAGAACACCCTGCAACTGGATCTGTAACCGTTGAAAAAAAAAACACCTATCCGTGAACATCACCAATCTGTCATTGTACGATTTCTCTTAAATGACGATAGATAAATGGCTGGTTCTTTTTATTGACACCGGAGGCTCCTTGACTTTGACATGAAGTGGAAAAATAATTTCTCTATTTTCATTTTGGACCTTTAATCCCAGATAAATGGCCATAACTCAAAAACCGTTGAGGCCTAGACGCCATCTTGTTCGGGCCAACTGCCCATTATGCCAAACCTACGCTCACCGAGTTTCGGCTTCAAAATATTTTCAGTTTTCGAGATAAGGCCCCGTCGTGAATCGTGATGTTTTGTCCAATAGCAATATGATTGCTTATGCCCCTGTGGGATATTCTGGGACAGTGGAAAAATGACCAAAATCGTATTATTTTTGTGAAACGGAAACCGAATGTCCGACAAAGTTCATTTGATGACTTCCCGGTAGGTCCGGCCCTGCCGCTCGGCCCGACGCCATCCACGAATTTTACAAGCGTTTTCAGAGCGTCTAGTAAGGGACCGTACATTTGCAATATGGACTTTCTCACTAACCATACAGCAACTGCCGAAATCTTCCCTTAAGGTATGTTAGTGCTGTGGTGGGGGGCTTTAGAGGAGGACAGAGGGTCTGGATGATGTGTTGAATGTTAGTGCTGTGGTGGGGGGGGCATTAGAGGAGACGGAGGGTCTGGATGAGGTGTTGAATGTTAGTGCTGTGGTGGGGGGGCATTAGAGGAGACGGAGGGTCTGGATGATGTGTTGAATGTTAGTGCTGTGGTGGGGGGCATTAGAGGAGGACGGAGGGTCTGGATGATGTGTTGAATGTTAGTGCTGTGGTGGGAGGGGGCATTAGAGGAGGACGGAGGGTCTGGATGATGTGTTGAATGTTAGTGCTGTGGTGGGGGGCATTAGAGGAGGACGGAGGGTCTGGATGATGTGTTGAATGTTAGTGCTGTGGTGGGGGCATTAGAGGGGCATTAGAGGAGACGGAGGGTCTGGATGATGTGTTGAATGTTAGTGCTGTGGTGGGGGGCATTAGAGGAGACGGAGGGTCTGGATGATGTGTTGAATGTTAGTGCTGTGGTGGGGGGGCATTAGAGGAGGGACGGAGGGTCTGGATGATGTGTTGAATGTTAGTGCTGTGGTGGGGGCATTATTAGAGGAGACGGAGGGTCTGGATGATGTGTTGAATGTTAGTGCTGTGGTGGGGGGGGGCATTAGAGGAGACGGAGGGTCTGGATGATGTGTTGAATGTTAGTGCTGTGGTGGGTGCATTAGAGGAGACGGAGGTCTGGATGATGTGTTGAATGTTAGTGCTGCGATGGGGGCATTAGAGGAGGAGGTGAGGATGCTGCTTTCCTTCCATACCCCGGAGCTGGGGGGTTCTGGATGGTGGGGAGTTCAGTGCTGTGGTGGGAGGGTTAGAGGAGCGGAGGAGTCTGGATGATGTGTTGAGGTGTTAAGGAGGTGGGGGAGTTCAAGGAGGTGGGAGAGTCTGGATGATGTGTTGAATGTTAGTGCTGCGATGGGGGCAGTTAGAGGAGGACCGGGGAATGTGTTTCAAGGAGGTGGGGAGTTCAAGGAGGTTGGGGAGTTCAAGGAGGTTGGGGAGTTCAAGGAGCTGGGGAGTTCAAGGAACCGGGAGTTCAAGGAACCAAGGGGGAGTTCAAGGAGGTGGGAAAGTTCAAGGCCATGTACATAATATGTGTAAATGTCCCGGGCCTCTTCCCTGGAAGGGTTCAAATCGACGAGGTGGGGAGTTTGTTTGGTCCAGGTGCCTCTCCAAAAGGCTTTTGGGAGTCTTCATACAACTGCCTGTTGATGAGAGGACAGCTGACCTACACCTGGACCCTACTGTTGGGGAGGGGTGTCCATTCTACATCTGCTACACCTGGATCCTCCTGTTGGGGAGGGGTGTCCATTCTGCATCTGCTACACCTGGAACCTACTTTTGGGGAGGGGTGTCCATTCTGCATCTGGTACACCTGGACCCTACTGTTGGGGGAGGGGTGTCCATTCTGCATCTCCTACACCTGGCCCTCCTTTGGGGAGGGGTGTCCATTCAACCTCTGGTACACCTGGACCTACTGTTGGGAGGGGTGTCCATTCTGCATCTGCTACACCTGGACCCTACTGTTGGGGAGGGGTGTCCATTCTGCATCTCCTACACCTGGATCCTACTGTTGGGGAGGGGTGTCCATTCTGCATCTGATACACCTGGAACCTACTGTTGGGGAGGGGTGTCCATTCTGCATCTGGTACACCTGGATCCTACTGTTGGGGAGGGGTGTCCATTCTGCATCTCCTACACCTGGACCCTACTTTTGGGGAGGGGTGTCCATTCTGCATCTCCTACACCTGGACCCTACTGTTGGGGAGGGGTATCCATTCTGCATCTCCTTGTTACGTTCCCCAGATTATGTGTTGTAGTTTGTGTATTTGCATGTGTTTATTTCAGGAAATGGCTTCCTGAAATCCCTCAAGCAGCTGATTGGTCGACTCCAGGGCTAATTGGAGAGCTGACCCCACCCCCTCGTCAAGACACAGCTGTCTCCAATTACCCATTCCTTCAGAAGCTATATAAAAGCCAGTGTTCTGTTCAGGAGATCTTTTTTGTAGAGGATTTTGCTGGAGGTAGATTTGCTAGAGAGATTTGCTGGGAGGTTATTGTAGAGATTTTGCTAGAGAGAGATTTTGCTAGGAGTTCATTGCTGAGAGTTGGTATGTTTTGTGAGTTTGTTGCTCAGATAGAACTTATTTGATGTCCTTTGTCTCTTAGTTTGTTTGTGAAATTGTTTAATATTCTGTTTCATTTGTTCCCAGGGGGGAAGGGGAAGGCACCTAGGGAGTGCTTAGGCAAGAGGCCCGCGGGCATACATATACCCGTAGCATATTCGCTGTCTAGGCACACTAGGTAAGACCTGGGCGGACCACCCCTTGTATTTGGTTAGGGCACCAGGTGGTGCTAAATTAGGTAAGTAGTGGGTAGGCAGGTAAGATAGGAGAGGGGGGGGGCTTTGAGATTTACTTTCTTTGCTTTGGTTCCGTCCAGCCCCTTTTCCCCATATTACTGTGTAAAGGAATAAAGTCCTTGTAAACGGTACCACATTCTGCTTGTTGTCATTTTTACTCGCACCTACAGTCCATACCTTTTTCGCTTCACAGAGAGTTTAGTTGTAGCAGGGTGTTGCATTCCCTCTTCATAGAGGCGTGCGTAACACTCCTACACCTGGATCCTACTGTTGGGGAGGGGTGTCCATTCTGCATCTCCTACACATGGACCCTACTGTTGGGGAGGGGTGTCCATTCTGCATCTGGTACGCCTGGACCCTACTGTTGGGGAGGGGTGTCCATTCTGCATCTCCTACACCTGGATCCTACTGTTGGGGAGGGGTGTCCATTCTGCATCTCCTACACCTGGACCCTACTGTAGGGGAGGGGTGTCCATTCTGCATCTGGTACACCTGGACCCTACTGTTGGGGAGGGGTGTCCATTCTGCATCTGGTACACCTGGACCCTACTGTTGGGGAGGGTTGTCCATTCTGCATCTCCTACACCTGGATCCTACTGTTGGGGAGGGGTGTCCATTCTGCATCTCCTACACCTGGATCCTACTGTTGGGGAGGGGTGTCCATTCGGCATCTGGTACACCTGGACCCTACTGTTGGGGAGGGGTGTCCATTCTGCATCTCCTACACCTGGATCCTACTGTTGGGGAGGGGTGCCCATTCTGCATCTCCTACACCTGGATCCTCCTGTTGGGGAGGGGTGTCCATTCTGTGCTGAGTCTGAAACTATGGCACATCTGTTCTTAGTGTCCCAGGTTGGTGGGGATTGATGGACCTGATCACTAGTTGGTTCTCAGCTCTGGGTAACTCCTGAAGGAGTTACCTTTCCCTTCCTCTCCCACAGACATGTCCAGGGAGAGGGGGAAGCTGTTCCTCAACTCTTTTCTGTCTGTATCCCAAATGGTAACCTACTCCTTATTTTATGGGGTTCTTTTGAGCATGTCCCATAGGCCTCTGGTCAAAGTACTGCACTGTAGGGAATAGAACGCAATTTGGGATACAGACTCGTGTTTTCTCCAGTGACTGGTGCTGACAGCCCCTGGAGTGGGGGTGGTTAAGGTTGTATGATGGGCTACACCACCCTCTCTGGTTGCACCAAAAAGCCCATAATGCTGTGTGAATTAAACCTGCCCAGTCAGCGATTGTTTTGCTGAGGTGAATCCCCAAAATGCTGTGTGAATAAAACCTGCCCAGTCAGCGATCGTTTTGCTGAGGTGAATCCCCATAATGCTGTGTGAATTAAACCGGCCCAGTCAGCGATCGTTTTGCTGAGGTAAATCCCCATAATGCTGTGTGAATTAAACCGGCCCAGTCAGCGATCATTTTGCTGAGGTGAATCCCCCATAATGCTGTGTGAATTAAACCTGCCCAGTCAGCGATCGTTTTGCTGAGGTGAATCCCCATAATGCTGTGTGAATTAAACCGGCCCAGTCAGCGATCGTTTTGCTGAGGTAAATCCCCATAATGCTGTGTGAATTAAACCGGCCCAGTCAGCGATCGTTTTGCTGAGGTGAATCCCCATAATGCTGTGTGAATTAAACCTGCCCAGTCAGTGATCGTTTTCCTGAGGTGAGTCCCCAAATCAAATCAAATCAAATCAAATTTATTTATATAGCCCTTCGTACATCAGCTGATATCTCAAAGTGCTGTACAGAAACCCAGCCTAAAACCCCAAACAGCAAGCAATGCAGGTGTAGAAGCACGGTGGCTAGGAAAAACTCCCTAGAAAGGCCAAAACCTAGGAAGAAACCTAGAGAGGAACCAGGCTATGTGGGGTGGCCAGTCCTCTTCTGGCTGTGCGGGTGGAGATTATAACAGAACATGGCCAAGATGTTCAAATGTTCATAAATGACCAGCATGGTCGTATAATAATAAGGCAGAACAGTTGAAACTGGAGCAGCAGCCCCAGGTGGACTGGGGACAGCAAGGAGTCATCATGTCAGGTAGTCCTGGGGCATGGTCCTAGGGCTCAGGTCCTCCGAGAGAGAGAGAGAGAGAGAGAGAGAGAGAGAGAAGAGAGAATTAGAGAACGCACACTTAGATTCACACAGGACACCGAATAGGACAGGAGAGGTACTCCAGATATAACAAACTGACCCTAGCCCCCCGACACATTAACTACTGCAGCATAAATACTGGAGGCTGAGACATAATGCTGTGTGAATTAAACCTGCCCAGTCAGCGATTGTTTTGCTGAGGTGAATCCCCAAAATGCTGTGTGAATTAAACCTGCCCAGTCAGCGATCGTTTTGCTGAGGTGAATCCCCATAATGCTGTGTGAATTAAACCTGCCCAGTCAGCGATCGTTTTGCTGAGGTGAGTCTCACGTCTCGACATTCACATTTATGATTATTATTTATTATTATTATTTATGATTATTATTTATTATTATTTATTATTATTATTTATGATTATTATTTAATATTATTTATTATTATTATTTATGATTATTATTATTATTTATTATTATTATGTATGATTATTATTATTATTTATTATTATTTATTATGATTTATTATTATTATTATTTATGATTATTATTTATGATTATTATTTATGATTATTATTTATGATTATATATTATTACTATTATTTATTATTATTATTATTTATGATTATTATGTATTGTTATTATTATTTATTATTATTTATTATTGTTTATTATTATTATTTATGATTATTATTTATGATTATTATTTATTATTATTATTTATTATTATTATTTATTATTATTATTTATTTTATGGTCATTGTTTATTATTATTTATGATTATTATTTATGATTATTATTTAGTATTATTATTTATGATTATGTATTATTACATTATTATTTATTATTATTATTTATGATTATGTATTATTAGATTATTTATTATTATTATTTATGATTATTATTTATGATTATTATTTAGTTTATTATTTATTATTATTATTTATGATTATTATTTATGATTATTATTTATGATTATTATTTAGTATTATTATTTATGATTATTATTTATTATTATTATTCATTATTATTATTTATTATTATTGTTTATGATTATTATTTTCAATTAATGTTTACGTGCAGCTTTGCCTTTGGCTTCCAGCCTGGGACCAATTTTCATTCACCTTAAACCAGATGCAAACATTATTAAACCCTAGTTAACCTGAGTACAGAGTACTGATGAGAGGCAGTAGGAGGTCAGGGTTGAACCTTAGTTAACCTGAATACAGAGTACTGTTGAGAGGCCGGAGGAGGTCAGGGTTGAACCCTAGTTAACCTGAATACAGAGTATTGTTGAGAGGCAGGAGGAGGTCAGGGTTGAACCCTAGTTAACCTGTATACAGAGTACTGAACCTGGAGGTCATAACAGAGTACTGTTGAAAGGCAGGAGGAGGTCAGGGTTGAACCCTAGTTAACCTGAATACAGAGTATTGATGAGAGGCAGGAGGAGGTCAGGGTTGAACCCTAGTTAACCTGAATACAGAGTACTGATGAGAGGCAGGAGGAGGTCAGGGTTGAACCCTAGTTAACCTGAATACAGAGTACTGATGAGAGGCAGGAGGAGGTCAGGGTTGAACCCTAGTTAACCTGAATACAGAGTAATGTTGAGAGGCAAGAGGAGGTCAGGGTTGAATCCTAGTTAACCTGAGTACTGTTGAGTGGCAGTAGGAGGTCAGGGTTGAACTGATCAAATGTATTTATGTAGCCCTTCTTACATCAGCTGATATCTCAAAGTGCTGTACAGAAACCCAGCCTAAAATCCCAAACAGCAAGCAATGCAGGTGTAGAAGCACGGTGGCTAGGAAAAACTCCCTAGAAAGGCCAAAACCTAGGAAGAAACCTAGAGAGGAACCAGGCTATGTGGGGTGGCCAGTCCTCTTCTCGCTGTGCCAGGTGGAGATTATAACAGAACATGGCCAAGATGTTCAAATGTTCATAGATGACCAGCAGGGTCAGATAATAATAATCACAGTAGTTGTTGAGGGTGCAGCAAGTCAGCACCTCAGGAGTAAATGTCAGTTGGATTTTCATAGCTGATCATTGAGAGTATCTCTACCGCTCCTGCTGTCTCTAGAGAGTTGAAAACAGCAAGTCTGGGACAGGTAGCATGTCCGGTGAACAGATCAGGGTTCCATAGCCGCAGGCAGAACAGTTGAAACTGGAGCAGCAGCACGGCCAGGTGGAATGGGGACAGCAAGGAGTCATCATGCCAGGTAGTCCTGAGGCATGGTCCTAGGGCTCAGGTCCTCCAAGAGAGAGAAAGAAAGAGAGAAAGAGAGAATTAGAGACAGCATACTTAAAATCACACAGGACACCGGATAAGACAGGAGAAGTACTCCAGATATAACAGACTGACCCTAGCCCCCCGACACATAAACTACTGCAGCATAAATACTGGAGGCTGAGACAGGAGAGGTCCGGATACACTGTGGCCCCATCCGATGATACCCCCGGACAGGGCCAAACAGGCGGGATATAACCCCACCCACTTTGCCAAAGCACAGCCCCCACACCACTAGAGGGATATCTTCAACCACCAACTTACCATCCTGAGACAAGGCCGGGTATAGCCCACAAAGATCTCCGCCACGGCACAACCCAAGGGGGGGGTGCCAACCCAGACAGGAAGATTGCATCAGTGACTCAACCCACTCAAGTGACGCACCCCTCCTAGGGACGGCATGAAAGAGCACCAGTAAGCCAGTGACTCAGCCCCTGTAATAGGGTTAGAGGTAGAGAATCCCAGTGGAGAGAGGGGAACCGGCCAGGCAGAGACTCGTTGCTCCAGAGCCTTTCCGTTCACCTTCCCACTCCTGGGCCAGACTATACTCAATCATATGACCCACTGAAGAGATGAGTCTTCAGTAAAGACTTAAAGGTTGAGACCGAGTTTGCGTCTCTCACATGGGTAGGCAGACCATTCCATAAAAATGGAGCTCTATAGGAGAAAGCCCTGCCTCCAGCTGTTTGCTTAGAAATTCTAGGGACAATTAGAAGGCCTGCGTCTTTTGACCGTAGCGTAGGTGTAGGTATGTACGGCAGGGCCAAATCAGAGAGATAGGTAGGAGCAAGCCCATGTAATGCTTTGTAGGTTAGCAGTAAAACCTTGAAATCAGCCCTTGCTTTGACAGGAAGCCAGTGTAGAGAGGCTAGCACCGGAGTAATATGATACATTTTTGGGGTTCTAGTCAGGATTCTAGCAGCCGTATATAGCACTAACTGAAGTTTATTTAGTGCTTTATCCGGGTAGCCGGAAAGTAGAGCATTGCAGTAGTCTAACCTAGAAGTAACAAAAGCATGGATTAATTTTTCTGCTGATGAGAGGCAGGAGGAGGTCAGGGTTGAACCCTAGTTAACCTGAGTACTGATGAAAGGCAGGAGGAGGTCAGGGTTGAACCCTAGTTAACCTGAGTACTGATGAGAGGCAGGAGGAGGTCAGGGTTGAACCCTAGTTAACCTGAGTACTGATGAGAGGCAGGAGGAGGTCAGGGTTGAACCCTAGTTAACCTGAGTACTGATGAAAGGCAGGAGGAGGTCAGGGTTGAACCCTAGTTAACCTGAATACTGATGAAAGGCAGGAGGAGGTCAGGGTTGAACCCTAGTTAACCTGAGTACTGATGAGAGGCAGGAGGAGGTCAGGGTTGGAGGGAAAATGTACATGATATGATTGTGATGGGCTGTCGTCTCACCTAGCTATCTCCAGGTGAATGATTGTGATGTGCTGTCGTCTCACCTCGCTCAACCTAACCTCTACTGTAGTGTTGATATTCCACATGGTGAAACCCCCTGAACCTCTACTGTGTGTTGATATTCCACATGGTGCTCCCCCTAACCTCTACTGTATCTCCACATGGTGCTAAACCCCTGACCTTGTGATGTTGATATTCCACATGGTGTTAAACCCCTAACCTCTACTGTAGTGTTGATATTCCACATGGTGCTAAACCCCTAACCCCTACTGTAGTGTTGATATTCCACATGGTGCTAAACCCCTGACCTTACTGATGTTGATATTCCACATGGTGCTAAACCCCTAACCTCTACTGTAGTGTTATATTCCACATGGTGCTAAACCCACCTGACCTGTGACTGTAGTGTTGATATTCCACATGGTGTTAAACCCCCTAACCTCTACTGTAGTGTTGATATTCCACATGGTGCTAAACCCCCTAACCTCTACTGTAGTGTTGATATTCCACATGGTGCTAAACCCCCTAACCTCTACTGTAGTGTTGATATTCCACATGGTGCTAAACCCCTAACCTCTACTGTAGTGTTGATATTCCACATGGTGCTAAACCCCCCTAACCTCTACTGTAGTGTTGATATTCCACATGGTGCTAAACCCCCTAACCTCTACTGTAGTGTTGATATTCCACATGGTGCTAAACCCCCTAACCCCTACTGTAGTGTTGATATTCCACATGGTGCTAAACCCCCTAACCTCTACTGTAGTGTTGATATTCCACATGGTGCTAAACCCCCTAACCTCTACTGTAGTGTTGATATTCCACATGGTGCTAAACCCCCTAACCTCTACTGTAGTGTTGATATTCCACATGGTGCTAAACCCCCTAACCTCTACTGTAGTGTTGATATTCCACATGGTGCTAAACCCCCTAACCTCTACTGTAGTGTTGATATTCCACATGGTGCTAAACCCCCTAACCTCTACTGTAGTGTTGATATTCCACATGGTGCTAAACCCCCCTAACCTCTACTGTAGTGTTGATATTCCACATGGTGCTAAACCCCCTAACCTCTACTGTAGTGTTGATATTCCACATGGTGCTAAACCCCTAACCTCTACTGTAGTGTTGATATTCCACATGGTGCTAAACCCCCTAACCTCTACTGTAGTGTTGATATTCCACATGGTGCTAAACCCCCCTAACCTCTACTGTAGTGTTGATATTCCACATGGTGCTAAACCCCCCTAACCTCTACTGTAGTGTTGATATTCCACATGGTGCTAAACCCCCCTAACGCCTGCTGGCCAACAAACCGGTATTCACACCAGTTGTATTCTAATCCCTGTATGATGAGTCTCACATGTCTACCCTCTCAGGGACCCTGTGTTCCCATCCGGGAGGATCTGGGTGCTGAGCTTCTGTCAGGGCCTGAGCCCAGTAATTCAACCTGAATAAAAGTTGTTAAATGTAACATTTTTACATAATCACAGTCATTATTTGGGGTTACTAATATAATCGGAGTCATTAAGAGCTTCAGGGCTCGCCGCGCTGGTGCCCTGCCTGGGCCGGGAGGGATCGCTGTAAAGTGTTCACAGACAGTTTTACCGCCACACAGTCAGACATCTCAACACGACTAAAGGGTGTGTGTGTGTGTGTGTGTCTGTCAGCCCATCCAGCCCCACAGGGAGAGCTGCAGCCCATCCAGCCCAGCCCATCCAGCCCATCCAGCCCATCCAGCCCATCCAGCCCAACCAGCCCAACCAGCCCAACCCCAGCCCATCCAGCCCATCCACCAGCCCATCCAGCCCATCCAGCCCAACCAGCCCATCCAGCCCATCCAGCCCATCCAGCCCATCCAGCCCAACCAGCCCAACCAGCCCATCCAGCCCATCCAGCCCATCCATCCCAACCAGCCCATCCACCCAGCCCATCCAGCCCAACCATCCCAACCAGCCCATCCAACCCATCCAATCATCCCACCAGCCCATCCAGCCCAACCAGCCCATCCAGCCCATCCATCCCATCCAGCCCATCCAGCCCATCCAGCCCAACCAGCCCATCCAGCCCATCCAGCCCATCCAGCCCATCCCAACCAGCCCATCCAGCCCATCCAGCCCATCCAGCCCATCCAGCCCATCCAGCCCAACCAGCCCATCCAGCCCATCCAGCCCATCCAGCCCATCCAGCCCAACCAGCCCATCCAGCCCATCCAGCCCATCCAGCCCAACCAGCCCATCCAGCCCATCCAGCCCATCCAGCCCATCCAGCCCATCCAGCCCATCATCCAGCCCAACCAGCCCATCCAGCCCATCCATCCCAACAGGGAGAGCAGCATCCCATCCAGCCCATCCAGCCCAACAGGGTGAGCAGCAGCCCATCCAGCCCATCCAGCCCAACAGGGTGAGCAGCAGCCCATCCAGCCCATCCAGCCCAACCAGCCCATCCAGCCCATCCAGCCCATCCAGCCCATCCAGCCCAACCAGCCCATCCAGCCCATCCAGCCCAACCAGCCCATCCAGCCCAACCAGCCCAACCAGCCCATCCAGCCCATCCAGCCCAACCAGCCCATCCAGCCCCAACCAGCCCATCCAGCCCATCCAGCCCAACCAGCCCATCCAGCCCAACCAGCCCATCCAGCCCAACCAGCCCATCCAGCCCATCCAGCCCAACCAGCCCATCCAGCCCATCCAGCCCATCCAGCCCATCCAGCCCATCCAGCCCAACCAGCCCATCCAGCCCATCCAGCCCATCCAGCCCAACCAGCCCATCCAGCCCAACCAGCCCAACCAGCCCATCCAGCCCATCCAGCCCATCCAGCCCAACAGGGAGAGTAACACCGTAGAGGAATGTAACCCTAAAAACCAGAGAAACCTTGGTGTTATTAAGACTATTTATAGCCTGTTGGACCTTGGATAGAGGGAGGGAGGGAGGGAGGGAGGGAGGGAGGGATAGTAACTGAAGACGTCAGGGTGGTAGTCCTGCTGTCTGTGTGTGGATTAAAGGATCACCATGTTAGATGAAGACTGACAACAGGCAGTGTGACAACAACAGATCTGTCTGGATGATACCATGCAGGAAGACAGAGGGTTGGCAATTCTGGCATTTTACCATCATGTTATACAGACATAGGAAAGAATGAGAGACGTCGTCTCTCTATCTCTCTCTCTCTCACTCGAGCTCTCTCTTTCTCTCCCTCTCTCTCTCTCTCTCTTCCTCCCTCTCTCTCTCTTCCTCCCTCTCTCTCTCTTCCTCCCTCCCTCTCTCTTCCTCCCTCCCTCTCTTTTCCTTCCTCCCTCTCTCTTCCTCCCTCCCTCTCTCTCTCCTCCCTCCCTCCCTCTCTCTCTCTTTCTCCCTCCTTGTCTCTTCCCCCTCCATCCCTCTCTCTTCCTCCCTCCCTCTCTTCTTCCCTCTCTCTTCCTCCCTCTCTCTTCCCCCTCCCTCCTCTTCCCCTCTCTCCTCCCTCCCTCTCTCTTCTCTCCTCCCTGTCTCTTCCTCCCTCCCTCTCTCTTCCCTCCCTCCTTCCTCCCTCCCTCTCTCTTCTCCCTCCCTCTCTCTTCCTCCCCCTCTCTCTTTTCCTCCTCCCTCCTCTCTCCCTCCTTCTCTTCCTCCCTCCCTCTCTCTTCCTCCCTCTCTCTTCCTTTCTCCCTCTCTTTCCCTCCCTTCTCTTCCTCCCTCCCTCTCAGGGCTTTCTCCCTCCCTCTCCTGTCCCTCCCTCTCTCTTCCTCCCTCCCTCTCTCTTCCTCCCTCCTCTCTCTTCCTCCCTCCCTCTCCTTCCTCCCTCTGAGGAGGGTCCTCTCTCTTCCTCCCTCAGAGACCTTCCTCCCTCCCTCTCTCTCCTCCCTCCCTCTCTCTTCCTCCCTCCCTCTCTCTTCCTCCCTCCCTCTCTCTTCCTCCCTCCCTCTCTTTCCTCCCTCCCTCTCTCTTCCTCCCCCTCTCTTCCTCCCTCCCTCTCTCTCTCCCTCCCTCTCTCTTCCTCCCTCCCTCTCTCTTTCTCCCTCCTTGAACTTCCTCCCTCCCCTCTCTTCCTCCCTCCCTCTCTTCCTCCCTCCCTCTCTCTTCCTCCCTCCCTCTCTCTTCCTCCCTCCCTCTCTCTTCCTCCCTCCCTCTCTCTTCCTCCCTCCCTCTCTCTTCCTCCCTCCCTCTCTCTGTCCCTCTCTCTTCCTCCCTCCCTCCTCTTCCTCCCTCCCTCTCTCTTCCTCCCTCCCTCCACACTCTTTTCCTCCCTCCCTCTCTCTTGAGGAGGGTCCTCTTTCCTCAATCCCTCTCTTTTCCTCCCTCCCTCTCTTTCCCTCCTGTTCCTCCACTCAGAGACCTCCCTAGGGATCCTCCCTCTCTTTCTCCCTCCCTCCTCCTCCCCTCCCTTCCTTTCCTCAGAGACCTCCCCCAGGGAGGACACAGCAGGGTCCTTCAATGAACAGGGCTTTCAGAGACCTTTCAGGGATGGGCTTTCAGGAGGGGCTTTCAATACAGCAGGGCTTTCAATAGAGCAGGGCTTTCATCTAGAGGGCTTTCAGGGGTCTTTCAACACAGCAGGGCTTTCAATGAGGCAGGGCTTTCAACACTCAGAGACCTTTCAATACAGCAGGGCTTTCAATAGAGCAGGGCTTTCAATCAGCAGGGCTTTCAATGAGCAGGGTCCTTTCAATCAGGGGCTTTCAATAGGCAGGGCTTTCAACACAGCAGGGCTTTCAATACGGAGGGTTTCAATACAGCAGGGGCTTTCAATACTGTAGGGGCTTTCAATACAGCAGGGCTTTCAATACTCAGGGCTTTCAATACAGGAGGGCTTTCAATACTGAAGGGGCTTTCAATACAGCAGGGCTTTCAATACAGCAGGGCTTTCAATACTGCAGGACTTTCAATACAGCAGGGCTTTCAATACACTTTCAGAGGCTTTCCTGCAGGGCTATCAATACAGCAGGGTCCTTTCAACACTCAGAGGCTTTCAATACTGCAGGGCTTTCAATACAGGGCTTTCAGGGTCTTTCAATACGGCAGGGGCTTTCAATACAGCAGGGCTTTCAATACTCAGCAGGGGCTTTCAATACAGCAGGGCTTTCAATAAGCAGGGCTTTCAGTACAGCAGGGCTTTCAATACTGCAGGGCTTTCAATACAGCAGGGCTTTCAATACAGCAGGGCTTTCAATACGGCAGGGGCTTTCAATACTGAAGGGGCTTTCAATACGGCAGGGCTTTCAATACAGCAGGGCTTTCAATACTGAAGGGGTCCTGTTGAACAATCAGAGACCTGTAGGGACGAGGAGGGTCCTGTTGAACACTCAGACCTGTATCTATGAGGAGGGTCCTGTTGAACAATCAGAGACCTGTAGGGACGAGGAGGGTCCTGTTGAACACTCAGACCTGTATCTATGAGGAGGGTCCTGTTGAACACTCAGACCTGTATCTATGAGGAGGGTCCTGTTGAACAATCAGAGACCTGTAGGGATGAGGAGGGTCCTGTTGAACACTCAGAGACCTGTATCTATGAGGAGGGTCCTGTTGAACACTCAGAGACCTGTATCTATGAGGAGGGTCCTGTTGAACACTCAGAGACCTGTATCTATGAGGAGGGTCCTGTTGAACACTCAGAGACCTGTATCTATGAGGAGGGTCCTGTTGAACACTCAGAGACCTGTATCTATGAGGAGGGTCCTGTTGAACACTCAGAGACCTGTATCTATGAGGAGGGTCCTGTTGAACAATCAGAGACCTGTAGGGACGAGGAGGGTCCTGTTGAACACTCAGACCTGTATCGATGACGAGGGTCCTGTTTTAGAGGCGGAGCTGGTTGCCAACCTCAGAGAAGTCAGCAGATGAGTTGTCCGTTTTCTGTAGGACCTGTCTCCCTACCCTGGTTGCTGCTCATTGTAGAGTCCCACATGCCACCCTATTCCCTATATTAGAATATTAAATATTCATGTTGTAGACACATTTGATTGGAACGTTGCAAGAATGTTCTGGTCCTAATGATGTTTTAAAACATACAGTGCCTTCAGAATGTATTTATACCCCTTGACTTTCTCCACATTTTGTTGTTACAACCTGAAATCCAAATGGATTAAATCAAGGTTTTTTCCACACACATCTACACACAATACCCCGTAATGACAAAGTGAAAATATGTTTTTAACAGTTTTAGCAAATGTATTCAAATATGAAATACTGAAATATCTCATTTACATAAGTATTCGCATTGGAGTCAATACATGTTAGAATCGCCTTTTGGCAGCGATTACAGCTGTGAGTCTTTCTGGGTAAGTCTCTAAGAGTGATTACAGCTGTGAGTCTTTCTGGGTACGTCTCTAAGAGTGATTACAGCTGTGAGTCTTTCTTCTCTAAGAGTGATTACAGCTGTGAGTCTTTCTGGGTAAGTCTCTAAGAGTGATTACAGCTGTGAGTCTTTCTGGGTAAGTCTCTAAGAGTGATTACAGCTGTGAGTCTTTCTGGGTAAGTCTCTAAGAGCTTTGCACATCTGGATTGTACAATTTTTTTATTTTTTTTATTTTGCAAATTATTCTTTTAAAAATTCTTCAAGCTCTGTCAAGTTGGTTGTTGATCATTGCTCCTCCACAACCTCTCTTCTGTATCGTCCGAGATCCCTAAAGATTGGAAAGCTGCCGCGGTCATCCCCCTCTTCAAAGGATGTGACACTCTAGACACAAACTGCTACAGACCTATATCTATCCTATCTATAAAAGACAGTACTGTGCAGCTGTCTTCATCGACCTGGCCAAGGCTTTTGACTCCGTCAATCATCACATTCTTATCAGCAGACTCAACAACCTTGGTTTCTCAAATGACTGCCTCGCCTGGTTCACCAACTACTTTGCAGACAGAGTTCAGTGTGTCAAATTGGAGAGCCTGTTGTTCGGACCTCTGGCAGTCTCTATGGGGGTACCACAGGGTTCAATTCTTGGACAGACTCTTTTCTCTGTATATATCAATGATGTTGCTCTTGCTGTGGGTGATTCCCTGACCACCTCTACCAGACAACACCATTCTGTATACTTCTGGCACTTCCTTGGACACTGTGCTATCTAACCTCCAAATGAGCTTCAATGCCATTCAACACTCCTTCCGTGGCCTCCAACTGCTCTTAAATGCTAGTAAAACCAAATGCATGCTTTTCAACCGTTCGCTGCCTGCACCTGCACGCCTGACCAGCATCACCACCCTGGATGGTTCCGACCTTGAATATGTGGACATCTATAAGTACCTAGGTGTCCGGCTAGACTGTAAACTCTCCTTCCAGACTCATATCAACTGCTCTTAAATGCTAGTAAAAATCAAATGCATGATTTTCAACCTTTCGCTGCCCGCTGCGACCTAGAATATGTGGACATCTATAAGTACCTAGGTGTCTGGCTAGACTGTAAACTCTCCTTCCAGACTCATATTAAACATCTCCAATCCAAAATCAAATCTAGAATTGGCTTTCTATTTCGCAACAAAGCCTCCTTCACTCACGCCGCCAAACTTATCCTAGTAAAACTGACTATCCTACCGATCTTCGACTTCGGAGATGTCATCTACAAAATAGCTTCCAATACTCTACTCAGCAAAGGAAGGCCCTAAAAATGGTCAAAGACTCCATCAACCCTAGTCACAGACTGTTCTCTCTGCTACCACACAGCAAGCGGTACCGGAGCGCCAAGTCTAGGTCCAAGAGGCTTCTAAACAGCTTCTACCCCCAAGCCATAAGACTCCTGAACATCTAATCAAATGGCCTCCCAGACTATTTGCAGTGTCCCCCTCTTTTACACCGCTGCTATTCTGTTGTTATCATCTAAGCATTTCACTGTAAGGTCCTCCTACACCTGTTGTATTCAGCACATGTGGCTCATACAATTTGATTTGATCTCTCCCTCTCTGATTCCTCCTCCACTACCTCTCTCTCTCTCCCTCTCTGATTCCTCCTCCACTACCTCTCTCTCTCTCTCTGATTCCTCCTCCACTACCTCTCTCTCTCTATATATATATATATATATATATATATGTCTTAATTCTGCTCTGCAAGCATTATTTGGGGTTTTGCATTGTACAATAAGTATATTTGTGCAGAATTCTGCATGCAGAGTCTCAATTGGGTGTTTGTCCCATTTTGTGAGAACTCGGTTGGTGAGTGGACCCCAGACCCCGCAACCATAGTTCATGTGTTCGAAACTGATTAGGAAGTATGTTTAGACAGATCCTAATTGGTATGTCGAGTTTTATGTTCCTTTCGATGGCGTAGTTCTTGCCTGGTCTCTTAGATCATTCACAGCCTTGTGGAAGTTACCTGCGGTGTGGATGTTTAGGCCGAGGTAGGTGTAATTCTTTGTGTGCTCTAGGGCAACGGTGTCTAGATGGAATTTGTATTTGTGGTCCAGGCAACTGGACCTTTTTTGGAACACCATTATTTTAGTCTTACTGAAATTTATTGTCAGGGCCCAGGTCTGACAGAATCTGTGCAGAATATCTAGGTGCTGCTGTAGGCCCTCCTTGGTTGGTGACAGAGGCACCAGATCATCAGCAAACAGTAGACATTTGACTTCAGATTCTAGCAGGGTGAGGCCGGGTGCTGCAGACTGTTCTAGTGCCCTCGCCAGTTCATTGATATATATGTTGAAGAGGGTGGGGCTCAAGCTGCATCCCTGTCTCACCCCACAGCCCTGTGGGAAGAAATGTGTTTATTGTCCATTTTAACTGTACACTGTTCCTGTTTGTGTACATGGATTTTATGTCATATACTTTCCCCCAACACAATTTGTATAGCAGACCCTCTTGCCAAATTGAGTCAAAAGCTTTTTTTTTTAAATCAACAAAGTTTGAGAAGACTTTGCTTTTATTTAGTTTGTTTGTCAATAAGGGTGTGCATGGTGTATACGTGGTCTGTCGTACATCTTTTATTATTAATGTGGTAGATTGGTCATTTGTTAAGAAGCTAATTTGACATTTGCTTCAGTTTTCACTGAGGAAATGTTGGCCATTGATGGATTTATTAGAGATTTGATGCTGTTGATGCAGATTCCACAGTTATTTTTGGGGTCAATTTTGTCTTTTTGTGGATTGGATCTGTCCTTGGTTCCAAATATTATGAAAGATGTCTTTGGTATTTGTTGTTTGTTATTTGGCCAAAATGATTGGAGATTTATCTCATCCACATCTCCATTTTGAAGTAGCTCTTCATGTTTTTTTTTGTGTTTTCCAAGTAATTTGATTCTATGGATCCTTCAATTACATTGAGCACTTTTCTGTTGTGATGTTCCTTCCTTTTTCCGTAGTGTATTTCTGTATTGTTTTACTGATTCACCATAGTGAAGGGTCTCTGGGTCTCTATGTTTTTGGTTGGACAGGTTTTTCCATTTCTTTATAAGGTTTTTACATTCTTCATCAAACCATTTCTCATTGTTGTAAGTTGTCTTAGGTTTTCTGCTGGAATTTAAATGTGATATATTAGCTGATAGGTCAAATATATTGTTCAGGCTT
The DNA here is from genome assembly GCF_018296145.1 of Oncorhynchus tshawytscha. Classification (NCBI taxonomy): domain Eukaryota; kingdom Metazoa; phylum Chordata; class Actinopteri; order Salmoniformes; family Salmonidae; genus Oncorhynchus; species Oncorhynchus tshawytscha. The sequence continues at coordinate 109,962 of NW_024609264.1, read as the reverse complement.
CTGTCGTGTCTTTGGCTATGCTGGATTTAGTGATATAACATGCTATTCTATAAAATGATTTCTCCGTAATTAATATTACCTGATTGAGCTAATCATGTAAATGTAATTAACTAGAGAGTCGGGGCACCACAAAATAATATTTATAGAGCTGTTATCTTCCGAATAAACTCTTAAAGACCTAGTAATATTTTACATCAACAGCAGTCAATTTTAATCGTCATCTTAATTCAGTCTCATCTGAAAAATGTAAATTCTTAGTTATCTGCAAGAACACTGGCTAACAATTTGAATCAGCAACACATTTTTTTTTTAAATTATTTATTTACTAAATACCTAAATAATCACACAGACTTACACATAATTAAATCATAACTTGATTACAAATTACGTCATAAAAGAAAACGTCCCTAGCGGGCGCAACAGATATGACAGCTTGTTACACAAAAGAAAAGGGGCTGGGTTTGAGTGAAAGAGCGGGAAGACTGAGGAACAAAGGGCGAAGCTGTGCTATCGTAAATACAGTATCTTATGCATTCTAAATTACCGCCCATTTGGAAAAGGAAAATGCAATAAATATTTACTCTGAGCTGCGCTTCGGTAGGTTGGTGGTAGATGGAATGCCGTGTTGCCCAACCGAGTCCTTTGAAGAATGTCTCTGGTTGTCAAATGGAAACGTTGTAGTAACGTCTTTGGGTGATAGACGGGATACTCTGTCTGTTCCTTCCTAACCCTCGTTTCATCTGCTGTTGCTAACTCAACAGCTAGGAGGTATCACTTCTGTAGTGAATAAGAGTTCAAAGTTCATACCATTCGCAACCAAAGCTCACGCTGATGTTGGCTTCTTTCTGTAGTTATTATCTGAACCATTCTGACGTCAGGCCGTCGTCCTACATCCTCGGAACAGGAGGTTATATTGTCGTCAAGGGCTTATATAGGAAGGGAGAGGAGGGCGTGTTTGAACAGTTTTATAGCCCATGTCCCTTCACAGGGGCGGGCCACTGATTGAGCAGCCCTATCTTATGAAAACCCACATCTCACATTTTAGAAGCTAAAATCACATTTCATCCCATCAGAAATAATTTCATATTCAAATGTTTAAATTGAACAACAATTCCATGTGAATCCGATAACTCTGATGGGTAGACTTTCCACTGTAGAGTTTATGTCATCTTATCATTGATGAGAATGTCTCAGATGACAACCGAACTGACATCATATTCATGAAGTACCTCCGCATATGTTCATTCGGTCGGATTACCAGAATATAGTTCATTTCCTCCCACTTTCTGATGTTCCCTGAATCTCTATGTTAACCAAAGGGGTTTGCAAATGTAACATCAGTAGGGTAGAGAGAGGAAAAAGGGGGAAGAGGTATTTATGTCATAAACCTACCCCTAGGCCAACGTCATGACACAGGGCACGTTCTCAGAGCACAGAACAGCTGGCAGTCATATTCACATTAATAACATTCAACCTCTCCTTGTCCCAGTCTGTAATGTTCAACCTCTCCTTGTCCCAGTCTGTAAATCCCCACATGTTTTAAAGATGTCTACAATCACCCCTGTTCCTAAGAACTCTAAGACTTCATGTCACTATGACTACCACCCTGTAGCACCGACATCTGTAATCATCAAGTGCTTTAAAAGGCTGGTCACATCATCTCCACCATCCCAGACACCCTATAACCGTTCCAATTTACATACTGCCCCAGCAGATCCATACAGTACATTCGGAGAGTATTCAGACCCACGAAAAGACAGCAAATGAATCCTGGGTGAGGAACATCCACACTGTAAGTGATTTGTTAAACAGACTGAATCCTCTTCTCCTCTCCTCCTCCTCATCTCCTCCTCCTCTCATCTCTTCCTCATCTCCTCCCCCTCCTCCTCTTCCTCATCTCCTCTCCTCCTCATCTCCCCTCCTCCTCATCTCCTCCACCTCATCACCCTTCTGCCTCCTAATCTCCCCTCCTCATCTCCTCTCCTCCTCTTCTCCACCTCCTCCTCCTCCTCCTCCTCCTCTCATCTCCCCTCCTCCTCATTTCTTCTCCTCCTCCTCATCTCCCTTCCTCCTCATCTCCTCTCCTCCTCCTCCTCATCTCCCTTCCTCCTCATCTCCTCTCCTCCTCCTCCTCCTCCTCCTCCTCCTCCTCTCTCTCCTCCTCCTCTCCTCCTCCTCCTCTTTTCCTCCTCCTCTTCACCTCCTCCTCCTCTTTTCCTCCTCCTCCTCATCTCCTCCTCCTCCTCATCTAATTTCCTCTTCTCCTCCTCCTCCTCCTATTCTTCTCCTCCCCCTCCTCCTCTCATCTCCTCCTCTTCTCCTCCTCATCTCCTCCTCTTCTCCTCCTCTTCTCCTCTCCTCCTCCTCATCTCATCTCCTCCTCCTCCTCTTCTCCTCTCCACACCTACATGATCTGGTTTACTTTCCTTCATCATTTTCTGGACCTTGTCTTTCTTCACTCCAGATTCTGACATAGTGGTTCTGTCTTTCTTCACTCCAGATTCTGACATAGTGGTTCTGTCTCTCTCCACTCCAGATTCTGACATAGTGGTTCTGTCTTTCTCCACTCCAGATTCTGACATAGTGGTTCTGTCTTTCTCCACTGTCTGACATAGTGGTTCTGTCTTTCTCCACTCCAGATTCTGACATAGTGGTTCTGTCTTTCTCCACTCCAGATTCTGACATAGTGGTTCTGTCTTTCTCCACTCCAGATTCTGACATAGTGGTTCTGTCTTTCTCCACTCCAGATTCTGACATAGTGGTTCTGTCTTTCTCCACTCCAGATTCTGACATAGTGGTTCTGTCTTTCTCCACTCCAGATTCTGACATAGTGGTTCTGTCTTTCTCCACTCCAGATTCTGACATAGTGGTTCTGTCTTTCTCCACTCCAGATTCTGACATAGTGGTTCTGTCTTTCTCTGTCTTTCTTCACTCCAGATTCTGACATAGTGGTTCTGTCTTTCTCCAGATTCTGACATAGTGGTTCTGTCTTTCTGTCACTCCAGATTCTGACATAGTGGTTCTGTCTTTCTTCACTCCAGATTCTGACATAGTGGTTCTGTCTTTCTTCACTCCAGATTCTGACATAGTGGTTCTGTCTTTCTCCACTCCAGATTCTGACATAGTGGTTCTGTCTTTCTTCACTCCAGATTCTGACATAGTGGTTCTGTCTTTCTCCACTGGTTGGTTCTGTCTTTCTCCACTCCAGATTCTGACATAGTGGTTCTGGTTCTGTCTTTCTCCACTCCAGATTCTGACATAGTGGTTCTGTCTTTAGTGGTTCTGTCTTTCTCCACTCCAGATTCTGACATAGTGGTTCTGTCTTTCTCCACTCCAGATTCTGACATAGTGGTTCTGTCTTTCTTCACTCCAGATTCTGACATAGTGGTTCTGTCTTTCTTCACTCCAGATTCTGACATAGTGGTTCTGTCTTTCTTCACTCCAGATTCTGACATAGTGGTTCTGTCTTTCTCCACTCCAGATTCTGACATAGTGGTTCTGTCTTTCTCCACTCCAGATCCTGACATAGTGGTTCTGTCTTTAGTGGTTCTGTCTTTCTCCACTCCAGATTCTGACATAGTGGTTCTGTCTTTAGTGGTTCTGTCTTTCTCCACTCCAGATTCTGACATAGTGGTTCTGTCTTTCTCCACTCCAGATTCTGACATAGTGGTTCTGTCTTTCTCCACACCAGATTCTGACATAGTGGTTCTGTCTTTTGTGGTTCTGTCTTTAGTGGTTCTGTCTTTCTCCACTCCAGATTCTGACATAGTGGTTCTGTCTTTCTTCACTCCATATTCTGACATAGTGGTTCTGTCTTTCTCCACTCCAGATTCTGACATAGTGGTTCTGTCTTTTGATTCTGACATAGTTCTGTCTTTCTCCAGATTCTGACATAGTGGTTCTGTCTTTCTCCACTCCAGATTCTGACATAGTGGTTCTGTCTTTCTCCACTCCAGATTCTGACATAGTGGTTCTGTCTTTCTCCACTCCAGATTCTGACATAGTGGTTCTGTCTTTCTTCACTCCAGATTCTGACATAGTGGTTCTGTCTTTCTCCACTCCAGATTCTGACATAGTGGTTCTGTCTTTCTCCACTCCAGATTCTGACATAGTGGTTCTGTCTTTCTCCACATAGTGGTTCTGTCTTTAGTGGTTCTGTCTTTCTCCACTCCAGATTCTGACATAGTGGTTCTGTCTTTGACATAGTGGTTCTGTCTTTCTCCACTCCAGATTCTGACATAGTGGTTCTGTCTTTCTCCACTCCAGATTCTGACATAGTTCTGTTCTCCAGATTCTGACATAGTGGTTCTGTCTTTCTGTCTTTCTCCACTCCAGATTCTGACATAGTGGTTCTGTCTTTCTCCACTCCAGATTCTGACATAGTGGTTCTGTCTTTCTTTCACTCCAGATTCTGACATAGTGGTTCTGTCTTTCTTCACTCCAGATTCTGACATAGTGGTTCTGTCTTTCTTCACTCCAGATTCTGACATAGTGGTTCTGTCTTTCTCCACTCCAGATTCTGACATAGTGGTTCTGTCTTTCTCCACTCCAGATTCTGACATAGTGGTTCTGTTTTGTCTCTCTCCACTCCAGATTCTGACATAGTGGTTCTGTCTTTCTCCACTCCAGATTCTGACATAGTGGTTCTGTCTTTCTCCACTCCAGATTCTGACATAGTGGTTCTGTCTTTCTCCACTCCAGATTCTGACATAGTGGTTCTGTCTTTAGTGGTTCTGTCTTTCTCCCTCCAGATTCTGACATAGTGGTTCTGTCTTTAGTGGTTCTGTCTTTCTCCACTCCAGATTCTGACATAGTGGTTCTGTCTTTAGTGGTTCTGTCTTTCTCCACTCCAGATTCTGACATAGTGGTTCTGTCTTTCTCCACTCCAGATTCTGACATAGTGGTTCTGTCTTTTGTGGTTCTGTCTTTCTCCAGTGGATTCTGACATCTTTGTCTCCACTCCAGATTCTGACATAGTGGTTCTGTCTTTAGTGGTTCTGTCTTTCTCCACTCCAGATTCTGACATAGTGGTTCTGTCTTTCTGTCTTCTGACATAGTGGTTCTGTCTCCAGATTCTGACATAGATTCTGACATAGTGGTTCTGTCTTTCTCCACTCCAGATTCTGACATAGTGGTTCTGTCTTTCTCCACTCCAGATTCTGACATAGTGGTTCTGTCTTTAGTGGTTCTGTCTTTCTTCACTCCAGATTCTGACATAGTGGTTCTGTCTTTCTTCACTCCAGATTCTTACATAGTGGTTCTGTCTTTCTCCACTCCAGATTCTGACATAGTGGTTCTGACTTTAGTGGATCTGTCTTTCTTCACTCCAGATTCTGACATAGTGGTTCTGTCTTTCTCCACTCCAGATTCTGACATAGTGGTTCTGTCTTTCTCCACTCCAGATTCTGACATACTGGTTCTGTCTCTCTCCACTCCAGATTCTGACATAGTGGTACTGTCTTTAGTGGTTCTGTCTTTCTCCACTCCAGATTCTAATGTCGTGTTTCTGTCTTTCTCCACTCCAGATTCTGACATAGTGGTTCTGTCTTTCTCCACTCCAGATTCTGACATAGTGGTTCTGTCTTTCTTCACAACAGATTCTGACATAGTGGTTCTGTCTTTCTCCACTCCAGATTCTGACATAGTGGTTCTGTCTTTAGTGGTTCTGTCTTTCTCCACTCCAGATTCTGACATAGTGGTTCTGTCTTTAGTGGTTCTGTCTTTCTCCACTCCAGATTCTGACATAGTGGTTCTTTTAGTGGTTCTGTCTTTCTCCACTCCAGATTCTGACATAGTGGTTCTGTCTTTCTCTGTCTTTCTCCACTCCAGATTCTGACATAGTGGTTCTGTCTTTCTCCACTCCAGATTCTGACATAGTGGTTCTGTCTTTCTCCACTCCAGATTCTGACATAGTGGTTCTGTCTTTCTTCACTCCAGATTCTGACATAGTGGTTCTGTCTTCTGTCTCTCCACTCCAGATTCTGACATGGTTCTGTCTTTAGTGGTTCTGTCTTTCTTCCACTCCAGATTCTGACATAGTGGTTCTGTCTTTCTCCACTCTGTCTTCTGACATCCAGATTCTGACATTAGTGGTTCTGTCTTTCTCCACTCCAGATTCTGACATAGTGGTTCTGTCTTTCTTCACTCCAGATTCTGACATAGTGGTTCTGTCTTTCTTCACTCCAGATTCTGACATAGTTTCTGTCTTTCTTCCACTCCAGATTCTGACATAGTGGTTCTCTGTCTTCTCCACTCCAGATTCTGACATAGTGGTTCTGTCTTTAGTGGTTCTGTCTTTCTCCACTCCAGATTCTGACAGATTCTGTGGTTCTGTCTTTCTCCACTCCAGATTCTGACATAGTGGTTCTGTCTTTCTCCACTCCAGATTCTGACATAGTGGTTCTGTCTTTCTTCACTCCAGATTCTGACATAGTGGTTCTGTCTTTAGTGGTTCTGTCTTTCTCCACTCCAGATTCTGACATAGTGGTTCTGTCTTTTTCTCCACTCCAGATTCTGGTTCTGTCTTTCTCCACTCCAGATTCTGACATAGTGGTTCTGTCTTTCTTCACTCCAGATTCTGACATAGTGGTTCTGTCTTTCTTCACTCCAGATTCTGACATAGTGGTTCTGTCTTTAGTGGTTCTGTCTTTCTCCACTCCAGATTCTGACATAGTGGTTCTGTCTTTAGTGGTTCTGTCTTTCTCCACTCCAGATTCTGACATAGTGGTTCTGTCTTTAGTGGTTCTGTCTTTCTCACTCCAGATTCTGACATAGTGGTTCTGTCTTTCTCCAGATTCTGACATAGTCCAGATTCTGACATAGTGGTTCTGTCTTTCTCCACTGGTTCTGTCTTTAGTGGTTCTGTCTTTCTCCACTCCAGATTCTGACATAGTGGTTCTGTCTTTAGTGGTTCTGTCTTTCTCCACTCCAGATTCTGACATAGTGGTTCTGTCTTTCTCCACTCCAGATTCTGACATAGTGGTTGTCTTTGGTTCTGTCTTTCTTCAGTGGTTCTGTTTCTGTCTTTCTTCACTCCAGATTCTGACATAGTGGTTCTGTCTTTCTTCACTCCAGATTCTGACATAGTGGTTCTGTCTTTCTTCACTCCAGATTCTGACATAGTTGTTCTGTCTTTCTCCACTCCAGATTCTTACATAGTGGTTCTGTCTTTCTCCACTCCAGATTCTGACATAGTGGTTCTGTCTTTCTCCACTCCAGATTCTGACATAGTGGTTCTGTCTTTCTTCACTCCAGATTCTGACATAGTGGTTCTGTCTTTAGTTGTTCTGTCTTTCTCCACTCCAGATTCTGACATAGTGGTTCTGTCTTTCTCCACTCCAGATTCTGACATAGTGGTTCTGTCTTTAGTGGTTCTGTCTTTCTTCACTCCAGATTCTGACATAGTGGTTCTGTCTTTAGTGGTTCTGTATTTCTCCACTCCAGATTCTGACATAGTGGTTCTGTCTTTCTCCACTCCAGATTCTGACATAGTGGTTCTGTCTTTAGTGGTTCTGTCTTTCTTCACTCCAGATTCTGACATAGTGGTTCTGTCTTTCTTCACTCCAGATTCTGACATAGTGGTTCTGTCTTTCTCCACTCCAGATTCTGACATAGTGGTTCTGTCTTTCTCCACTGTGGTTCTGTCTTTCTTCACTCCAGATTCTGACATAGTGGTTCTGTCTTTCTCCACTCCAGATTCTGACATAGTGGTTCTGTCTTTCTCCACTCCAGATTCTGACATAGTGGTTCTGTCTTTCTTTCTCCACTCCAGATTCTGACATAGTGTTCTGTCTTTCTCCACTCCAGATTCTGACATAGTGGTTCTGTCTTTAGTGGTTCTGTCTTTCTCCACTCCAGATTCTGACATAGTGGTTCTGTCTTTCTCCACTCCAGATTCTGACATAGTGGTTCTGTCTTTCTCCTCCTCCAGATTCTGACATAGTGGTTCTGTCTTTCTCCACTCCAGATTCTGACATAGTGGTTCTGTTTCTGTCTTTCTCCACTCCAGATTCTGACATAGTGGTTCTGTCTTTAGTGGTTCTGTCTTTCTTCACTCCAGATTCTGACATAGTGGTTCTGTCTTTCTCCACTCCAGATTCTGACATAGTGGTTCTGTCTTTCTCCACTCCAGATTCTGACATAGTGGTTCTGTCTTTCTCCACTCCAGATTCTGACATAGTTCTGTCTTTCTCCACTCCAGATTCTGACATAGTGGTTCTGTGGTTCTGTCTTTCTCCACTCCAGATTCTGACATAGTGGTTCTGTCTTTCTCCACTCCAGATTCTGACATAGTGGTTCTGTCTTTCTCCACTCCAGATCTCCACTGACAGATTCTGACATGGTTCTGTCTTTAGTGGTTCTGTCTTTCTCCACTCCAGATTCTGACATAGTGGTTCTGTCTTTAGTGGTTCTGTCTTTCTCCACTCCAGATTCTGACATAGTGGTTCTGTCTTTAGTGGTTCTGTCTTTCTCCACTCCAGATTCTGACATAGTGGTTCTGTCTTTCTCCACTCCAGATTCTGACATAGTGGTTCTGTCTTTCTGTCTTTCTCACTCCAGATTCTGACATAGTGGTTCTGTCTTTAGTTCTGGTTCTGTCTTTCTCCACTCCAGATTCTGACATAGTGGTTCTGTCTTTAGTGGTTCTGTCTTTCTCCACTCCAGATTCTGACATAGTGGTTCTGTCTTTCTCCACTCCAGATTCTGACATAGTTTCTGTCTTTCTGTCCTGTCTTTCACTCCAGATTCTGACATAGTGGTTCTGTCTTTCTCCACTCCAGATTCTGACATAGTGGTTCTGTCTTTCTCCACTCCAGATTCTGACATAGTGGTTCTGTCTTTTTCTGACATTTGTGGTTCTGGTTCTGTCTTTAGTGGTTCTGTCTTTCTCCACTCCAGATTCTGACATAGTGGTTCTGTCTTTAGTGGTTCTGTCTTTCTCCACTCCAGATTCTGACATAGTGGTTCTGTCTTTCTCCACTCCAGATTCTGACATAGTGGTTCTGTCTTTCTCCACTCCAGATTCTGACATAGTGGTTCTGTCTTTCTTCACTCCAGATTCTGACATAGTGGTTCTGTCTTTCTTCTGTCTTTCTCCACTCCAGATTCTGACATAGTGGTTCTGTCTTTCTTCACTCCAGATTCTGACATAGTGGTTCTGATTCTTTAGTGGTTCTGTCTTTCTCCACTCCAGATTCTGACATAGTGGTTCTGTCTTTCTCCACTCCAGATTCTGACATAGTGGTTCTGTCTTTCTTCACTCCAGATTCTGACATAGTGGTTCTGTCTTTAGTGGTTCTGTCTTTCTCCACTCCAGATTCTGACATAGTGGTTCTGTCTTTCTCCACTCCAGATTCTGACATAGTGGTTCTGTCTTTAGTGGTTCTGTCTTTCTTCACTCCAGATTCTGACATAGTGGTTCTGTCTTTAGTGGTTCTGTCTTTCTCCAGATTCTGACATAGTGGTTCTGTCTTTCTCCACTCCAGATTCTGACATAGTGGTTCTGTCTTTCTCCACTCACTCCAGATTCTGACATAGTGGTTCTGTCTTTCTCCACTCCAGATTCTGACATAGTGGTTCTGTCTTTCTGGTTCTGTCTCCAGATTCTGACATAGTGGTTCTGTCTTTAGTGGTTCTGTCTTTCTTCACTCCAGATTCTGACATAGTGGTTCTGTCTTTCTCCACTCCAGATTCTGACATAGTGGTTCTGTCTTTCTCCACTCCAGATTCTGACATAGTGGTTCTGTCTTTCTCCACTCCAGATTCTGGTTTCTGTCTTTCTTCACTCCAGATTCTGACATAGTGGTTCTGTCTTTCTCACTCCAGATTCTGATTGGTTCTGTCTTTAGTGGTTCTGTCTGTCTTTCTCCACTCCAGATTCTGACATAGTGGTTCTGTCTTTCTCCACTCCAGATTCTGACATAGTGGTTCTGTCTTTCTCCACTCCAGATTCTGACATAGTGGTTCTGTCTTTCTCCACTCCAGATTCTGACATAGTGGTTCTGTCTTTCTCCACTCCAGATTCTGACATAGTGGTTCTGTCTTTCTTCACTCCAAATTCTGACATAGTAGTTCTGTCTCTCTCCACTCCAGATTCTGAAGTCGTGGTTCTGTCTTTCTCCACTCCAGATTCTGACATAGTGGTTCTGTCTTTCTCAACTCTAGATTCTGACATGGTTGTTCTGTCTTTCTCCACTCCAGATTCTGACATCGTGGTTCTGTCTTTCTCCACTCCAGATTCTGACATAGTTATTCTGTCTTTCTCCACTCTAGATTCTGACGTAGTGGTTCTGTCTATCTCCACTCCAGATTCTGAAGTCGTGGTTCTGTCTTTAGTGGTTCTGTCTTTCTCCACTCCAGATCCTGACATAGTGGTTCTGTCTTTAGTGGTTCTGTCTTTCTTCACTCCAGATTCTGACATAGTGGTTCTGTCTTTAGTGGTTCTGTCTTTCTCCACTCCAGATTCTGACATAGTGGTTCTGTCTTTCTCCACTCCAGATTCTGACATGGTTCTGTCATAGTGGTTCTGTCTTTCTCCACTCCAGATTCTGACATAGTGGTTCTGTCTTTAGTCTGTCTTTCTCCACTCCAGATTCTGACATAGTGGTTCTGTCTTTGACATAGTGGTTCTGTCTTTCTCCACTCCAGATTCTGACATAGTGGTTCTGTCTTTCTCCACTCCAGATTCTGACATAGTGGTTCTGTCTTCTGTCTTTCTTCACTCCAGATTCTGACATAGTGGTTCTGTCTTTCTTCACTCCAGATTCTGACATAGTGGTTCTGTCTTTCTTCACTCCAGATTCTGACATAGTGGTTCTGTCTTTCTCCACTCCAGATTCTGACATAGTGGTTCTGTCTTTCTCCACTCCAGATTCTGACATAGTGGTTCTGTCTCTCTCCACTCCAGATTCTGACATAGTGGTTCTGTCTTTAGATTCTGGTTCTGTCTTTCTCCACTCCAGATTCTGACATAGTGGTTCTGTCTTTCTCCACTCCAGATTCTGACATAGTGGTTCTGTCTTTCTCCACTCCAGATTCTGACATAGTGGTTCTGTCTTTCTTCACTCCAGATTCTGACATAGTGGTTCTGTCTTTAGTGGTTCTGTCTTTCTCCACTCTAGATTCTGACATAGTGGTTCTGTCTTTAGTGGTTCTGTCTTTCTCCACTCCAGATTCGGACATAGTGGTTCTGTCTTTCTTCACTCCAGATTCTGACATAGTGGTTCTGTCTTTCTTCACTCCAGATTCTGACATAGTGGTTCTGTCTTTCTCCACTCCAGATTCTGACATAGTGGTTCTGTCTTTCTCCACTCCAGATTCTGACATACGGGTTCTGTCTCTCTCCACTCCAGATTCTGACATAGTGGTTCTGTCTTTCTTCACTCCAGATTCTGACATAGTGGTTCTGTCTTTCTCCACTCCAGATTCTGACATAGTGGTTCTGTCTTTCTCCACTCCAGATCCTGACATAGTGGTTCTGTCTTTAGTGGTTCTGTCTTTCTCCACTCCAGATTCTGACATAGTGGTTCTGTCTTTAGTGGTTCTGTCTTTCTCCACTCCAGATTCTGACATAGTGGTTCTGTCTTTAGTGGTTCTGTCTTTCTCCACTCCAGATTCTGACATAGTGGTTCTGTCTTTCTCCACTCCAGATTCTGACATAGTGGTTCTGTCTTTTCCACTGGATTCTGTCTTTAGTGGTTCTGTCTTTCTCCACTCCAGATTCTGACATAGTGGTTCTGTCTTTAGTGGTTCTGTCTTTCTCCACTCCAGATTCTGACATAGTGGTTCTGTCTTTCTCCACTCCAGATTCTGACATAGTGGTCTGTCTGTGGTTCTGTCTTTTCTTCACTCCAGATTCTGACATAGTGGTTCTGTCTTTCTTCACTCCAGATTCTGACATAGTGGTTCTGTCTTTCTTCACTCCAGATTCTGACATAGTGGTGTTCTGTCTTTCTCCACTCCAGATTCTGACATAGTGGTTCTGTCTTTCTCCACTCCAGATTCTGACATAGTGGTTCTGTCTTTCTCCACTCCAGATTCTGACATAGTGGTTCTGTCTTTCTTCACTCCAGATTCTGACATAGTGGTTCTGTCTTTACTCCAGTTCTGTCTTTCTCCACTCCAGATTCTGACATAGTGGTTCTGTCTTTCTCCACTCCAGATTCTGACATAGTGGTTCTGTCTTTAGTGGTTCTGTCTTTCTTCACTCCAGATTCTGACATAGTGTCTTTAGTTCTGTCTTTCTCCACTCCAGATTCTGACATAGTGGTTCTGTCTTTCTCCACTCCAGATTCTGACATAGTGGTTCTGTCTTTTCTGACAGTGGTTCTGTCTTTCTTCACTCCAGATTCTGACATAGTGGTTCTGTCTTTCTTCACTCCAGATTCTGACATAGTGGTTCTGTCTTTCTCCACTCCAGATTCTGACATAGTGGTTCTGACTTTAGTGGTTCTGTCTTTCTTCACTCCAGATTCTGACATAGTGGTTCTGTCTTTCTCCACTCCAGATTCTGACATAGTGGTTCTGTCTTTCTCCACTCCAGATTCTGACATAGTGGTTGTCTTTATTCTGACATGTTCTGTCTTTCTCCACTCCAGATTCTGACATAGTGTCTTTCTCCACTCCAGTTTCTGTCTTTCTCCACTCCAGATTCTGACATAGTGGTTCTGTCTTTCTCCACTCCAGATTCTGACATAGTGGTTCTGTCTTTCTTCACAACAGATTCTGACATAGTGGTTCTGTCTTTCTCCACTCCAGATTCTGACATAGTGGTTCTGTCTTTAGTGGTTCTGTCTTTCTCCACTCCAGATTCTGACATAGTGGTTCTGTCTTTCTCCACTCTAGATTCTGACATAGTGGTTCTGTCTTTCTCCACTCTAGATTCTGACGTAGTGGTTCTGTCTTTCTCCACTCCAGATTCTGAAGTCGTGGTTCTGTCTTTCTCCACTCCAGATTCTGACATAGTGGTTCTGTCTTTCTCCACTCAGATTCTCCAGACATAGTGGTTCTGTCTTTCTCTCACTCCAGATTCTGACATAGTGGTTCTGTCTTTCTCCACTCCAGATTCTGACATAGTGGTTCTGTCTTTCTCTTTCACTCCAGATTCTGACATAGTGGTTCTGTCTTTCTCCACTCCAGATTCTGACATAGTTCTGTCTTTAGTGGTTCTGTCTTTCTCCACTCCAGATTCTGACATAGTTCTGGTTCTGACATGTTCTGTCTTTAGTGGTTCTGTCTTTCTTCACTCCAGATTCTGACATAGTGGTTCTGTCTTTCTCACTCCAGATTCTGACATGGTTCTGTCTTTCTCCACTCCAGATTCTGACATAGTGGTTCTGTCTTTCTCCACTCCAGATTCTGACATAGTGGTTCTGTCTTTCTCCACTCCAGATTCTGACATAGTGGTTCTGTCTTTCTCCACTCCAGATTCTGACATAGTGGTTCTGTCTTTAGTGGTTCTGTCTTTCTCCACTCCAGATTCTGACATAGTGGTTCTGTCTTTCTCCACTCCAGATTCTGACATCTTCTGTCTTTCTCCACTCCAGATTCTGACATAGTGGTTCTGTCTTTCTTCTAGATTCTGACATAGTTTCTGTCTTTCTCCACTCCAGATTCTGACATAGTGGTTCTGTCTTTAGTGGTTCTGTCTTTCTCCACTCCAGATTCTGACATACATAGTGGTTCTGTCTTTCTCTGTCTTTCTCACTCCAGATTCTGACATAGTGGTTCTGTCTTTCTCCACTCCAGATTCTGACATAGTGGTTCTGTCTTTCTCCTCCAGATTCTGACATAGTGGTTCTGTCTTTCTCCAGATTCTGACATAGTGGTTCTGTCTTTAGTGGTTCTGTCTTTCTTCACTCCAGATTCTGACATAGTGGTTCTGTCTTTCTTCACTCCAGATTCTGACATAGTGGTTCTGTCTTTCTTTTCTGACATAGTGGTTTCTGTCTTTCTCCACTCCAGATTCTGACATAGTGGTTCTGTCTTTCTCACTCCAGATTCTGACATAGTGGTTCTGTCTTTAGTGGTTCTGTCTTTCTCCACTCCAGATTCTGACATAGTCGTGGTTCTGTCTTTCTCCACTCCAGATTCTGACATAGTGGTTCTGTCTTTCTCCACTCCAGATTCTGACATAGTGGTTCTGTCTTTCTCCACTCCAGATTCTGACATAGTGGTTCTGTCTTTCTTCAGATTCTGACATAGTGGTTCTGTCTTTCTCCACTCCAGATTCTGACATAGTGGTTCTGTCTTTAGTGGTTCTGTCTTTCTCCACTCCAGATTCTGACATAGTGGTTCTGTCTTTCTTCACTCCAGATTCTGACATAGTGGTTCTTCTGTCTTTCTTCACTCCAGATTCTGACATAGTGGTTCTGTCTTTCTCCACTCCAGATTCTGACATAGTGGTTCTGTCTTTCTCCACTCCAGATTCTGACATAGGGTTCTGTCTCTCTCCACTCCAGATTCTGACATAGTGGTTCTGTCTTTCTGACATAGTGGTTCTGTCTTTCTCCACTCCAGATTCTGACATAGTGGTTCTGTCTTTCTCCACTCCAGATTCTGACATAGTGGTTCTGTCTTTCTCCACTCCAGATCCTGACATAGTGGTTCTGTCTTTAGTGGTTCTGTCTTTCTCCACTCCAGATTCTGACATAGTGGTTCTGTCTTTAGTGGTTCTGTCTTTCTCCACTCCAGATTCTGACATAGTGGTTCTGTCTTTAGTGGTTCTGTCTTTCTCCACTCCAGATTCTGACATAGTGGTTCTGTCTTTCTCCACTCCAGATTCTGACATAGTGGTTCTGTCTTTTGTGGTTCTGTCTTTAGTGGTTCTGTCTTTCTCCACTCCAGATTCTGGCATAGTGGTTCTGTCTTTAGTGGTTCTGTCTTTCTCCACTCCAGATTCTGACATAGTGGTTCTGTCTTTCTCCACTCCAGAGTCTGACATAGTGGATCTGTCTTTAGTGGTTCTGTCTTTCTTCACTCCAGATTCTGACATAGTGGTTCTGTCTTTCTTCACTCCAGATTCTGACATAGTGGTTCTGTCTTTCTTCACTCCAGATTCTGACATAGTTGTTCTGTCTTTCTCCACTCCAGATTCTTACATAGTGGTTCTGTCTTTCTCCACTCCAGATTCTGACATAGTGGTTCTGTCTTTCTTCACTCCAGATTCTGACATAGTGGTTCTGTCTTTAGTTGTTCTGTCTTTCTCCACTCCAGATTCTGACATAGTGGTTCTGTCTTTCTCCACTCCAGATTCTGACATAGTGGTTCTGTCTTTAGTGGTTCTGTCTTTCTCCACTCCAGATTCTGACATAGTGGTTCTGTCTTTCTCCACTCCAGATTCTGACATAGTGGTTCTTAGTGGTTCTGTCTTTCTCCACTCCAGATTCTGACATAGTGGTTCTGTCTTTCTCCACTCCAGATTCTGACATAGTGGTTCTGTCTTTCTTTCTCACTCCAGATTCTGACATAGTGGTTCTGTCTTTAGTGGTTCTGTCTTTCTCACTCCAGATTCTGACATAGTGGTTCTGTCTTTCTCCACTCCAGATTCTGACATAGTGGTTCTGTCTTTCTCCACTCCAGATTCTTCTGTCACTCCAGATTCTGACTGGTTCTGTCTGGTTCTGTCTTTCTCCACTCCAGATTCTGACATAGTGGTTCTGTCTTTCTCCACTCCAGATTCTGACATAGTGGTTCTGTCTTTCTCCACTCCAGATTCCAGATTCTGACATAGTGGTTCTGTCTTTCTGTCTTTCTCCACTCCAGATTCTGACATAGTGGTTCTGTCTTTCTCCACTCCAGATTCTGACATAGTGGTTCTGTCTTTCTTCACTCCAGATTCTGACATAGTGGTTCTGTCTTTCTCCACTCCAGATTCTGACATAGTGGTTCTGTCTTTCTCCACTCCAGATTCTGACATAGTGGTTCTGTCTTTAGTGGTTCTGTCTTTCTTCACTCCAGATTCTGACATAGTGGTTCTGTCTTTCTTCACTCCAGATTCTGACATAGTGGTTCTGTCTTTCTTCACTCCAGATTCTGACATAGTGGTTCTGTCTTTCTCCACTCCAGATTCTGACATAGTGGTTCTGTCTTTCTCCACTCCAGATTCTGACATAGGGGTTCTGTCTTTAGTGGTTCTGTCTTTCTCCACTCCAGATTCTGACATAGTGGTTCTGTCTTTCTTCTGTCTTTCTCCACTTTCTGACATAGTGGTTCTGTCTTTCTCCACTCCAGATTCTGACATAGTGGTTCTGTCTTTCTCCACTCCAGATTCTGACATAGTGGTTCTGTCTTTCTCCACTCCAGATTCTGACATAGTGGTTCTGTCTTTCTCCACTCCAGATTCTGACATAGTGGTTCTGTCTTTAGTGGTTCTGTCTTTCTCCACTCCAGATTCTGACTTTAGTGGTTCTGTCTTTCTCCACTCCAGATTCTGACATAGTGGTTCTGTCTTTCTTCTTTCTTCACTCCAGATTCTGACATAGTGGTTCTGTCTTTCTCCACTCCAGATTCTGACATAGTGGTTCTGTCTTTCTCCACTCCAGATTCTGACATAGTGGTTCTGTCTTTCTCCACTCCAGATTCTGACATAGTGGTTCTGTCTTTCTCCACTCCAGATTCTGACATAGTGGTTCTGTCTTTCTTCACTCCAGATTCTGACATAGTGGTTCTGTCTTTCTCCACTCCAGATTCTGACATAGTGGTTCTTTCTCCACTCCAGATTCTGACATTTTCTCTGTCTTTCTCCACTCCAGATTCTGACATAGTGGTTCTGTCTTTAGTGGTTCTGTCTTTCTCCACTCCAGATTCTGACATAGTGGTTCTGTCTTTAGTGGTTCTGTCTTTCTCCACTCCAGATTCTGACATAGTGGTTCTGTCTTTAGATGGTTCTGTCTTTCTCCACTCCAGATTCTGACATAGTGGTTCTGTCTTTCTCCACTCCAGATTCTGACATAGTGGTTCTGTCTGTCTGTCTTTCTGTCTTTCTCCACTCCAGATTCTGGTTCTGTCTTTAGTGGTTCTGTCTTTCTCCACTCCAGATTCTGACATAGTGGTTCTGTCTTTAGTGGTTCTGTCTTTCTCCACTCCAGATTCTGACATAGTGGTTCTGTCTTTCTCCACTCCAGATTCTGACATAGTTCTGACAGATTCTGAGTGGTTCTGTCTTTCTCCACTCCAGATTCTGACATAGTGGTTCTGTCTTTCTCCACTCCAGATTCTGACATAGTGGTTCTGTCTTTCTTCACTCCAGATTCTGACATAGTGGTTCTGTCTTTCTTCACTCCAGATTCTGACATAGTTCTGTCTTTCTCCACTCCAGATTCTGACATAGTGGTTCTGTCTTTCTCAACTCTAGATTCTGACATAGTTGTTCTGTCTTTCTCCACTCCAGATTCTGACATAGTGGTTCTGTCTTTAGTGGTTCCGTCTTTCTCCACTCCAGATTCTAACATAGTGGTTCTGTCTTTAGTGGTTCTGTCTTTCTCCACTCCAGATTCTGACATAGTGGTTCTGTCTTTCTCCACTCCAGATTCTGACATAGTGGTTCTGTCTTTAGTGGTTCTGTCTTTCTTCACTCCAGATTCTGACATAGTGGTTCTGTCTTTAGTGGTTCTGTCTTTCTCCACTCCAGATTCTGACATAGTGGTTCTGTCTTTCTCCACTCCAGATTCTGACATAGTGGTTCTGTCTTTAGTGGTTCTGTCTTTCTTCACTCCAGATTCTGACATAGTGGTTCTGTCTTTCTTCACTCCAGATTCTTACATAGTGGTTCTGTCTTTCTCCACTCCAGATTCTGACATAGTGGTTCTGACTTTAGTGGTTCTGTCTTTCTTCACTCCAGATTCTGACATAGTGGTTCTGTCTTTCTCCACTCCAGATTCTGACATACTGGTTCTGTCTCTCTCCACTCCAGATTCTGACATAGTGGTACTGTCTTTAGTGGTTCTGTCTTTCTCCACTCCAGATTCTAATGTCGTGTTTCTGTCTTTCTCCACTCCAGATTCTGACATAGTGGTTCTGTCTTTCTTCACAACAGATTCTGACTGTCTTTAGTGGTTCTGTCTTTCTCCACTCCAGATTCTGACATAGTGGTTCTGTCTTTCTCCACTCTAGATTCTGACATAGTGGTTCTGTCTTTCTCCACTCTAGATTCTGACGTAGTGGTTCTGTCTTTCTCCACTCCAGATTCTGAAGTCGTGGTTCTGTCTTTCTCCACTCCAGATTCTGAAGTCGTGGTTCTGTCTTTAGTGGTTCTGTCTTTCTTCACTCCAAATTCTGACATAGTGGTTCTGTCTCTCTCCACTCCAGATTCTGAAGTCGTGGTTCTGTCTTTAGTGGTTCTGTCTTTCTCCACTCCAGATTCTGACGTAGTGGTTCTGTCTTTCTCCACTCCAGATTCTGACATAGTGGTTCTGTCTCTCTCCACTCCAGATTCTGAAGTCGTGGTTCTGTCTTTAGTGGTTCTGTCTTTCTCCACTCCAGATTCTGAAGTCGTGGTTCTGTCTTTCTCCACTCCAGATTCTGAAGTCGTGGTTCTGTCTTTAGTGGTTCTGTCTTTCTTCACTCCAAATTCTGACATAGTAGTTCTGTCTCTCTCCACTCCAGATTCTGAAGTCGTGGTTCTGTCTTTCTCCACTCCAGATTCTGACATAGTGGTTCTGTCTTTCTCAACTCTAGATTCTGACATAGTTGTTCTGTCTTTCTCCACTCCAGATTCTGACATCGTGGTTCTGTCTTTCTCCACTCTAGATTCTGACGTAGTGGTTCTGGCTATCTCCACTCCAGATTCTGAAGTCGTGGTTCTGTCTTTAGTGGTTCTGTCTTTCTCCACTCCAGATTCTGACATAGTGGTTCTGTCTTTAGTGGTTCCGTCTTTCTTCACTCCAGATTCTAACATAGTGGTTCTGTCTTTCTCCAGATTCCAGATTCTGACATAGTGGTTCTGTCTTTCTCCACTCCAGATTCTGACATAGTGGTTCTGTCTTTCTCCACTCCAGATTCTGACATAGTGGTTCTTTAGTCTGTCTTTCTTCACTCCAGATTCTGACATAGTGGTTCTGTCTTTAGTGGTTCCGTCTTTCTCCACTCCAGATTCTAACATAGTGGTTCTGTCTTTAGTGGTTCTGTCTTTCTCCACTCCAGATTCTGACATAGTGGTTCTGTCTTTCTCCACTCCAGATTCTGACATAGTGGTTCTGTCTTTAGTGGTTCTGTCTTTCTTCACTCCAGATTCTGACATAGTGGTTCTGTCTTTCTTCACTCCAGATTCTGACATAGTGGTTCTGTCTTTCTCCACTCCAGATTCTGACATAGTGGTTCTGTCTTTCTCCACTCCAGATTCTGACATAGTGGTTCTGTCTTTAGTGGTTCTGTCTTTCTTCACTCCAGATTCTGACATAGTGGTTCTGTCTTTCTTCACTCCAGATTCTGACATAGTGGTTCTGTCTTTTGTGGTTCTGTCTTTAGTGGTTCTGTCTTTCTCCACTCCAGATTCTGACATAGTGGTTCTGTCTTTAGTGGTTCTGTCTTTCTTCACTCCAGATTCTGACATAGTGGTTCTGTCTTTCTCCACTCCAGATTCTGACATAGTGGTTCTGTCTTTCTCCACTCCAGATTCTGACATAGTGGTTCTTTCTTTAGTGGTTCTGTCTTTCTCCACTCCAGATTCTGACATAGTGGTTCTGTCTTTAGTGGTTCTGTCTTTAGTGGTTCTGTCTTTAGTGGTTCTGTCTTTCTCCACTCCAAATTCTGACATAGTGGTTCTGTCTCTCTCCACTCCAGATCCTGACATAGTGGTTCTGTCTTTAGTGGTTCTGTCTTTCTCCACTCCAGATTCTGAAGTCGTGGTTCCGTCTTTCTCCACTCAAAATGTCTTCCACAAATTAGCCATCCAAACAACGTTCCAAAATGGGCTAATTGAATAATTCAGACCAATCTACTGCGTCAACACACACCTCTATGCTAAGTACACACACACTTCCACACTGAGTACACACACTTTGCACACACTCTCCACATACACTGATGGGATTAACGGCTGCGTCCTCAAGACATTTACCTTTCCATCTCTAAACTAACATCCCAGACTTTTACAGAGAATGTAATGGCTGCATTGATTAAGGTATAACTTCTTGGCTCTGTGCAATTCTGTGTTTGAACCCTGAACCCAGTGAATGGACAGCCTTGGACCCCTCAGCTCCAGTCATCTCCAGTCAGCTCCCCCTAATCTCCAGTCAGCTCCCCTCATCTCCAGTCAGATCCCCTCATCTCCAGTCAGCTCCCCTCATCTCCCCTCAGCTCAGTCAGCTCCCCTAATCTCCAGTCAGCTCCCCTCATCTCCAGTCAGATCCCCTCATCTCCAGTCAGCTCCCCTCATCTCCCCTCAGCTCCAATTATCTCCAGTCAGCTCCCCTAATCTTCAGTCAGCTCCCCTCATCTCCAGTCAGTTCCCCTCATCTCCAGTCAGCTACCCTCATCTCCCCTCATCTCCAGTCAGCTACCCTCATCTCCCCTCAGCTCCCGTCAGCTCCTTCCCTCAGCTCCCCTCATCTCCAGTCAGCTCCCCTCATCTCCAGTCAGCTTCCCTCAGCTCCCCTCATCTCCAGTCAGCTCCCCTCATCTCCAGTCAGTTCCCCTCATCTCCAGTCAGTTCCCCTCATCTCCAGTCAGCTCCCCTCATCTCCAGTCAGTTCCCCTCATCTCCAGTCAACTCCCCTCATCTCCAGTCAGTTTCCCCCCATCTCCAGTCAGCTTCCCTCATCTCCAGTCAGCTTCCCTCATCTCCAGTCAGCTTCCCTCATCTCCAGTCAGCTCCCTTCATCTCCACTCAGTTCCAGTCAGTTCCAGTCAGCTCCAGTCAGCTCCAGTCAGCTTCCCTCAGCTCCAGATCTCTGTAACAACACCACAAGGCTTGAGAGAGAGAGGGAGAGAGAGAGAGAGACTTTACTGTTAATTTTTGTTGTTTTTCACTTTATATATTCACTTTGTATGTTGTCTACCTCACTTGCTTTGGCAATGTTAACACATGTTTCCCATGCCAATAAAGCCCTTGAATTGAATTGAATTGAATTGAGAGACAGAGACAGAGACACACAGAGAGACACACAGAGAGACACACAGAGAGAGACACAGAGAGAGAGACACAGAGAGAGAGACACAGAGAGAGAGACACAGAGAGAGAGACACAGAGAGAGAGACACAGAGAGAGACATAGAGAGAGAGAGAGCCAGCCAGCCACCGGAGGGGAACTAACTAACACGACCCAGTCCTGTGTGTTTGCAGAAAGCCAGGCCTCAGCCAAGCCCACCATGGAAGTGCCTTTCACCCCAACACCAGCACCAGAGGAGAGGTACTTAGGTAGAGGCAGACACCCCTCAGGTGGGGGTGTCTGCTTACAGTGCAGGGAATTCTGGGTAAAGAATCCTGTGGCCCAAACGGAATGTGTATCACCGGCCAGCGCCTAAATAATGGACAACATTCTAGAAAAGAAGGAGGGATGAAGAGAAGGAGGGATGAAGAGAAGGAGGGATGAAGAGAAGGAGGGTGGGGGATAGGAGGGATGAAGAGAAGGAGGGATGAAGAGAAGGAGGGATGAAGAGAAGGAGGGATGAAGAGAAGGAGGGATGAAGAGAAAGAGGAGGGATGAAGAGAAGGAGGGATGAAGAGAAGGAGGGATGAAGAGAAGGAGGGTGGGGGATAGGAGGTATTTATAATCATCAGACAGGGATGGAGACAGAAAGAGAGATGGAGGTATTTATAACCCTCAGACAGGGATAGACAGATAGAGAGATGGAGGTATTTATAACCCTCAGACAGGGATAGACAGATAGAGAGATGGAGGTATTTATAACCCTCAGACAGGGATAGACAGATAGAGAGATGGAGGTATTTATAACCCTCAGACAGGGATAGACAGATAGAGAGATGGAGGTATTTATAACCCTCAGACAGGGATAGACAGATAGAGAGATGGAGGTATTTATAACCCTCAGACAGGGATAGACAGAAAGAGAGATGGAGGTATTTATAACCCTCAGACAGGGATAGACAGAAAGAGAGATGGAGGTATTTATAACCCTCAGACAGGGATAGACAGAAAGAGAGATGGAGGTATTTATAACCCTCAGACAGGGATAGACAGATAGAGAGATGGAGGTATTTATAACCCTCAGACAGGGATAGACAGAAAGAGAGATGGAGGTATTTATAACCCTCAGACAGGGATAGACAGATAGAGAGATGGAGGTATTTATAACCCTCAGACAGGGATGGAGACAGATAGAGAGATGGAGGTATTTATAACCCTCAGACAGGGATAGACAGATAGAGAGATGGAGGTATTTATAACCCTCAGACAGGGATAGACAGAAAGAGAGATGGAGGTATTTATAACCCTCAGACAGGGATAGACAGAAAGAGAGATGGAGGTATTTATAACCCTCAGACAGGGATAGACAGATAGAGAGATGGAGGTATTTATAACCCTCAGACAGGGATGGAGACAGAAAGAGAGATGGAGGTATTTATAACCCTCAGACAGGGATGGAGACAGATAGAGAGATGGAGGTATTTATAACCCTCAGACAGGGATGGAGACAGAAAGAGAGATGGAGGTATTTATAACCCTCAGACAGGGATAGACAGAAAGAGAGATGGAGGTATTTATAACCCTCAGACAGGGATAGACAGATAGAGAGATGGAGGTATTTATAACCCTCAGACAGGGATGGAGACAGAAAGAGAGATGGAGGTATTTATAACCCTCAGACAGGGATAGACAGATAGAGAGATGGAGGTATTTATAACCCTCAGACAGGGATAGACAGAAAGAGAGATGGAGGTATTTATAACCCTCAGACAGGGATAGACAGATAGAGAGATGGAGGTATTTATAACCCTCAGACAGGGATGGAGACAGATAGAGAGATGGAGGTATTTATAACCCTCAGACAGGGATGGAGACAGATAGAGAGATGGAGGTATTTATAACCCTCAGACAGGGATAGACAGAAAGAGAGATGGAGGTATTTATAACCCTCAGACGGGATAGACAGATAGAGAGATGGAGGTATTTATAACCCTCAGACAGGGATGGAGACAGAAAGAGAGATGGAGGTATTTATAACCCTCAGACAGGGATGGAGACAGATAGAGAGATGGAGGTATTTATAACCCTCAGACAGGGATAGACAGATAGAGAGATGGAGGTATTTATAACCCTCAGACAGGGATAGACAGATAGAGAGATGGAGGTATTTATAACCCTCAGACAGGGATGGAGACAGAAAGAGAGATGGAGGTATTTATAACCCTCAGACAGGGATAGACAGAAAGAGAGATGGAGGTATTTATAACCCTCAGACAGGGATAGACAGATAGAGAGATGGAGGTATTTATAACCCTCAGACAGGGATGGAGACAGATAGAGAGATGGAGGTATTTATAACCCTCAGACAGGGATAGACAGATAGAGAGATGGAGGTATTTATAACCCTCAGACAGGGATGGAGACAGATAGAGAGATGGAGGTATTTATAACCCTCAGACAGGGATAGACAGATAGAGAGATGGAGGTATTTATAACCCTCAGACAGGGATGGAGACAGAAAGAGAGATGGAGGTATTTATAACCCTCAGACAGGGATAGACAGATAGAGAGATGGAGGTATTTATAACCCTCAGACAGGGATGGAGACAGATAGAGAGATGGAGGTATTTATAACCCTCAGACAGGGATAGACAGATAGAGAGATGGAGGTATTTATAACCCTCAGACAGGGATAGACAGATAGAGAGATGGAGGTATTTATAACCCTCAGACAGGGATGGAGACAGAAAGAGAGATGGAGGTATTTATAACCCTCAGACAGGGATGGACAGATAGAGAGATGGAGGTATTTATAACCCTCAGACAGGGATAGACAGAAAGAGAGATGGAGGTATTTATAACCCTCAGACAGGGATAGACAGATAGAGAGATGGAGGTATTTATAACCCTCAGACAGGGATAGACAGATAGAGAGATGGAGGTATTTATAACCCTCAGACAGGGATGGAGACAGATAGAGAGATGGAGGTATTTATAACCCTCAGACAGGGATAGACAGATAGAGAGATGGAGGTATTTATAACCCTCAGACAGGGATAGACAGATAGAGAGATGGAGGTATTTATAACCCTCAGACAGGGATGGAGACAGAAAGAGAGATGGAGGTATTTATAACCCTCAGACAGGGATAGACAGATAGAGAGATGGAGGTATTTATAACCCTCAGACAGGGATGGAGACAGAAAGAGAGATGGAGGTATTTATAACCCTCAGACAGGGATAGACAGATAGAGAGATGGAGGTATTTATAACCCTCAGACAGGGATGGAGACAGATAGAGAGATGGAGGTATTTATAACCCTCAGACAGGGATGGAGACAGATAGAGAGATGGAGGTATTTATAACCCTCAGACAGGGATAGACAGATAGAGAGATGGAGGTATTTATAACCCTCAGACAGGGATAGACAGATAGAGAGATGGAGGTATTTATATAACCCTCAGACAGGGATAGACAGATAGAGAGATGGAGGTATTTATAACCCTCAGACAGGGATAGACAGATAGAGAGATGGAGGTATTTATAACCCTCAGACAGGGATAGACAGATAGAGAGATGGAGGTATTTATAACCCTCAGACAGGGATAGACAGAAAGAGAGATGGAGGTATTTATAACCCTCAGACAGGGATAGACAGATAGAGAGATGGAGGTATTTATAACCCTCAGACAGGGATGGAGACAGATAGAGAGATGGAGGTATTTATAACCCTCAGACAGGGATAGACAGATAGAGAGATGGAGGTATTTATAACCCTCAGACAGGGATGGAGACAGAAAGAGAGATGGAGGTATTTATAACCCTCAGACAGGGATAGACAGATGGAGGTATTTATAACCCTCAGACAGGGATAGACAGATAGAGAGATGGAGGTATTTATAACCCTCAGACAGGGATAGACAGATAGAGAGATGGAGGTATTTATAACCCTCAGACAGGGATGGAGACAGAAAGAGAGATGGAGGTATTTATAACCCTCAGACAGGGATGGAGACAGATAGAGAGATGGAGGTATTTATAACCCTCAGACAGGGATGGAGACAAAAGAGAGAGATGGAGGTATTTATAACCCTCAGACAGGGATAGACAGATAGAGAGATGGAGGTATTTATAACCCTCAGACAGGGATGACAGACAGAGAGATGGAGGTATTTATAACCCTCAGACAGGGATAGACAGATAGAGAGATGGAGGTATTTATAACCCTCAGACAGGGATAGACAGATAGAGAGATGGAGGTATTTATAACCCTCAGACAGGGATGGAGACAGATAGAGAGATGGAGGTATTTATAACCCTCAGACAGGGATAGACAGAAAGAGAGATGGAGGTATTTATAACCCTCAGACAGGGATAGACAGAAAGAGAGATGGAGGTATTTATAACCCTCAGACAGGGATAGACAGATAGAGAGATGGAGGTATTTATAACCCTCAGACAGGGATAGACAGAAAGAGAGATGGAGGTATTTATAACCCTCAGACAGGGATAGACAGATAGAGAGATGGAGGTATTTATAACCCTCAGACAGGGATAGACAGAAAGAGAGATGGAGGTATTTATAACCCTCAGACAGGGATAGACAGATAGAGAGATGGAGGTATTTATAACCCTCAGACAGGGATGGAGACAGATAGAGAGATGGAGGTATTTATAACCCTCAGACAGGGATAGACAGATAGAGAGATGGAGGTATTTATAACCCTCAGACAGGGATAGACAGAAAGAGAGATGGAGGTATTTATAACCCTCAGACAGGGATAGACAGAAAGAGAGATGGAGGTATTTATAACCCTCAGACAGGGATAGACAGATAGAGAGATGGAGGTATTTATAACCCTCAGACAGGGATGGAGACAGATAGAGAGATGGAGGTATTTATAACCCTCAGACAGGGATGGAGACAGATAGAGAGATGGAGGTATTTATAACCCTCAGACAGGGATGGAGACAGATAGAGAGATGGAGGTATTTATAACCCTCAGACAGGGATAGACAGAAAGAGAGATGGAGGTATTTATAACCCTCAGACAGGGATAGACAGATAGAGAGATGGAGGTATTTATAACCCTCAGACAGGGATGGAGACAGAAAGAGAGATGGAGGTATTTATAACCCTCAGACAGGGATGGAGACAGATAGAGAGATGGAGGTATTTATAACCCTCAGACAGGGATAGACAGAAAGAGAGATGGAGGTATTTATAACCCTCAGACAGGGATAGACAGATAGAGAGATGGAGGTATTTATAACCCTCAGACAGGGATGGAGACAGATAGAGAGATGGAGGTATTTATAACCCTCAGACAGGGATGGAGACAGATAGAGAGATGGAGGTATTTATAACCCTCAGACAGGGATAGACAGAAAGAGAGATGGAGGTATTTATAACCCTCAGACAGGGATAGACAGATAGAGAGATGGAGGTATTTATAACCCTCAGACAGGGATGGAGACAGAAAGAGAGATGGAGGTATTTATAACCCTCAGACAGGGATGGAGACAGATAGAGAGATGGAGGTATTTATAACCCTCAGACAGGGATAGACAGATAGAGAGATGGAGGTATTTATAACCCTCAGACAGGGATAGACAGATAGAGAGATGGAGGTATTTATAACCCTCAGACAGGGATGGAGACAGAAAGAGAGATGGAGGTATTTATAACCCTCAGACAGGGATAGACAGAAAGAGAGATGGAGGTATTTATAACCCTCAGACAGGGATAGACAGATAGAGAGATGGAGGTATTTATAACCCTCAGACAGGGATAGACAGATAGAGAGATGGAGGTATTTATAACCCTCAGACAGGGATAGACAGATAGAGAGATGGAGGTATTTATAACCCTCAGACAGGGATGGAGACAGATAGAGAGATGGAGGTATTTATAACCCTCAGACAGGGATAGACAGATAGAGAGATGGAGGTATTTATAACCCTCAGACAGGGATGGAGACAGAAAGAGAGATGGAGGTATTTATAACCCTCAGACAGGGATAGACAGATAGAGAGATGGAGGTATTTATAACCCTCAGACAGGGATAGACAGAAAGAGATGGAGGTATTTATAACCCTCAGACAGGGATAGACAGATAGAGAGATGGAGGTATTTATAACCCTCAGACAGGGATAGACAGATAGAGAGATGGAGGTATTTATAACCCTCAGACAGGGATGGAGACAGATAGAGAGATGGAGGTATTTATAACCCTCAGACAGGGATGGAGACAGATAGAGAGATGGAGGTATTTATAACCCTCAGACAGGGATAGACAGATAGAGAGATGGAGGTATTTATAACCCTCAGACAGGGATAGACAGATAGAGAGATGGAGGTATTTATAACCCTCAGACAGGGATAGACAGATAGAGAGATGGAGGTATTTATAACCCTCAGACAGGGATGGAGACAGATAGAGAGATGGAGGTATTTATAACCCTCAGACAGGGATAGACAGATAGAGAGATGGAGGTATTTATAACCCTCAGACAGGGATAGACAGATAGAGAGATGGAGGTATTTATAACCCTCAGACAGGGATGGAGACAGATAGAGAGATGGAGGTATTTATAACCCTCAGACAGGGATAGACAGATAGAGAGATGGAGGTATTTATAACCCTCAGACAGGGATAGACAGAAAGAGAGATGGAGGTATTTAGACAGAAAGAGAGATGGAGGTACCCCTCAGACAGGGATGGAGACAGATAGAGAGATGGAGGTATTTATAACCCTCAGACAGGGATGGAGACAGATAGAGAGATGGAGGTATTTATAACCCTCAGACAGGGATAGACAGATAGAGAGATGGAGGTATTTATAACCCTCAGACAGGGATAGACAGAAAGAGAGATGGAGGTATTTATAACCCTCAGACAGGGATAGACAGATAGAGAGATGGAGGTATTTATAACCCTCAGACAGGGATAGACAGATAGAGAGATGAGGTATTTATAACCCTCAGACAGGGATAGACAGATAGATGGATAACCCCTCAGACAGGACAGATAGAGAGATAGAGATAGATGGAGATGTATTTATAACCCTCAGACAGGGATAGACAGAAAGAGAGAGATGGAGGTATTTATAACCCTCAGACAGGGATAGACAGATAGAGAGATGGAGGTATTTATAACCCTCAGACAGGGATAGACAGATAGAGAGATGGAGGTATTTATAACCCTCAGACAGGGATAGAGACAGATAGAGAGATGGAGGTATTTATAACCCTCAGACAGGGATAGACAGATAGAGAGATGGAGGTATTTATAACCCTCAGACAGGGATAGACAGATGAGAGATGGAGGTATTTATAACCCTCAGACAGGGATAGACAGATGGAGATTTATAACAGATAGAGAGATGGAGGTATTTATAACCCTCAGACAGGGATAGACAGATAGAGAGATGGAGGTATTTATAACCCTCAGACAGGGATGGAGACAGAAAGAGATGGAGGTATTTATAACCCTCAGACAGGGATGGAGACAGATAGAGAGATGGAGGTATTTATAACCCTCAGACAGGGATGGAGACAGAAAGAGAGATGGAGGTATTTATAACCCTCAGACAGGGATAGACAGATAGAGAGATGGAGGTATTTATAACCCTCAGACAGGGATGGAGACAGATAGAGAGATGGAGGTATTTATAACCCTCAGACAGGGATAGACAGATAGAGAGATGGAGGTATTTATAACCCTCAGACAGGGATAGACAGATAGAGAGATGGAGGT
Source organism: Oncorhynchus tshawytscha (assembly GCF_018296145.1). Taxonomy (NCBI): domain Eukaryota; kingdom Metazoa; phylum Chordata; class Actinopteri; order Salmoniformes; family Salmonidae; genus Oncorhynchus; species Oncorhynchus tshawytscha. The sequence continues at coordinate 81,116 of NW_024609264.1, read as the reverse complement.
ATTTATAACCCTCAGACAGGGATAGACAGATAGAGATGGAGGTATTTATAACCCTCAGACAGGGATAGACAGAAGAGAGATGGAGGTATTTATAACCCTCAGACAGGGATAGACAGAAAGAGAGATGGAGGTATTTATAACCCTCAGACAGGGATGGAGACAGATAGAGAGATGGAGGTATTTATAACCCTCAGACAGGGATAGACAGATAGAGAGATGGAGGTTATAACCCTCAGACAGGGATAGACAGATAGAGAGATGGAGGTATTTATAACCCTCAGACAGGGATAGACAGAAACAGAGATGGAGGTATTTATAACCCTCAGACAGGGATAGACAGATAGAGAGATGGAGGTATTTATAACCCTCAGACAGGGATGGAGACAGAAAGAGAGATGGAGGTATTTATAACCCTCAGACAGGGATAGACAGATAGAGAGATGGAGGTATTTATAACCCTCAGACAGGGATAGACAGATAGAGAGATGGAGGTATTTATAACCCTCAGACAGGGATAGACAGATAGAGAGATGGAGGTATTTATATCCCTCAGACAGGGATGGAGACAGATAGAGAGATGGAGGTATTTATAACCCTCAGACAGGGATGGAGACAGAAAGAGAGATGGAGGTATTTATAACCCTCAGACAGGGATAGACAGAAAGAGAGATGGAGGTATTTATAACCCTCAGACAGGGATGGAGACAGAAAGAGAGATGGAGGTATTTATAACCCTCAGACAGTGATAGACAGATAGAGAGATGGAGGTATTTATAACCCTCAGACAGGGATGGAGACAGAAAGAGAGATGGAGGTATTTATAACCCTCAGACAGGGATAGACAGATAGAGAGATGGAGGTATTTATAACCCTCAGACAGGGATAGACAGATAGAGAGATGGAGGTATTTATAACCCTCAGACAGGGATGGAGACAGAAAGAGAGATGGAGGTATTTATAACCCTCAGACAGGGATGGAGACAGATAGAGAGATGGAGGTATTTATAACCCTCAGACAGGGATAGACAGATAGAGAGATGGAGGTATTTATAACCCTCAGACAGGGATAGACAGATAGAGAGATGGAGGTATTTATAACCCTCAGACAGGGATAGACAGATAGAGAGATGGAGGTATTTATAACCCTCAGACAGGGATGGAGACAGATAGAGATGGAGGAGTATTTATAACCCTCAGACAGGGATAGACAGATAGAGAGATGGAGGTATTTATAACCCTCAGACAGGGATAGACAGATAGAGAGATGGAGGTATTTATAACCCTCAGACAGGGATAGACAGATAGAGAGATGGAGGTATTTATAACCCTCAGACAGGGATGGAGACAGAAAGAGAGATGGAGGTATTTATAACCCTCAGACAGGGATAGACAGATAGAGAGATGGAGGTATTTATAACCCTCAGACAGGGATAGACAGATAGAGAGATGGAGGTATTTATAACCCTCAGACAGGGATGGAGACAGAAAGAGAGATGGAGGTATTTATAACCCTCAGACAGGGATAGACAGAAAGAGAGATGGAGGTATTTATAACCCTCAGACAGGGATAGACAGATAGAGAGATGGAGGTATTTATAACCCTCAGACCCTCAGGGATAGACAGATAGAGAGATGGAGGTATTTATAACCCTCAGACAGGGATAGACAGATAGAGAGATGGAGGTATTTATAACCCTCAGACAGGGATAGACAGATAGAGAGATGGAGGTATTTATAACCCTCAGACAGGGATGGAGACAGAAAGAGAGATGGAGGTATTTATAACCCTCAGACAGGGATAGACAGATAGAGAGATGGAGGTATTTATAACCCTCAGACAGGGATAGACAGATAGAGAGATGGAGGTATTTATAACCCTCAGACAGGGATAGACAGATAGAGAGATGGAGGTATTTATAACCCTCAGACAGGGATAGACAGATAGAGAGATGGAGGTATTTATAACCCTCAGACAGGGATAGACAGATAGAGAGATGGAGGTATTTATAACCCTCAGACAGGGATAGACAGAAACAGAGATGGAGGTATTTATAACCCTCAGACAGGGATAGACAGAAAGAGAGATGGAGGTATTTATAACCCTCAGACAGGGATAGAGACAGATAGAGAGATGGAGGTATTTATAACCCTCAGACAGGGATAGACAGATAGAGAGATGGAGGTATTTATAACCCTCAGACAGGGATAGACAGATAGAGAGATGGAGGTATTTATAACCCTCAGACAGGGATAGACAGATAGAGAGATGGAGGTATTTATAACCCTCAGACAGGGATAGACAGATAGAGAGATGGAGGTATTTATAACCCTCAGACAGGGATGGAGACAGAAAGAGAGATGGAGGTATTTATAACCCTCAGACAGGGATGGAGACAGATAGAGAGATGGAGGTATTTATAACCCTCAGACAGGGATGGAGACAGATAGAGAGATGGAGGTATTTATAACCCTCAGACAGGGATAGACAGATAGAGAGATGGAGGTATTTATAACCCTCAGACAGGGATAGACAGATAGAGAGATGGAGGTATTTATAACCCTCAGACAGGGATAGACAGATAGAGATGGAGGTATTTATAACCCTCAGACAGGGATAGACAGATAGAGAGATGGAGGTATTTATAACCCTCAGACAGGGATAGACAGATAGAGAGATGGAGGTATTTATAACCCTCAGACAGGGATGGAGACAGAAAGAGAGATGGAGGTATTTATAACCCTCAGACAGGGATAGACAGATAGAGAGATGGAGGTATTTATAACCCTCAGACAGGGATGGAGACAGAAAGAGAGATGGAGGTATTTATAACCCTCAGACAGGGATGGAGACAGATAGAGAGATGGAGGTATTTATAACCCTCAGACAGGGATAGAGACAGAAAGAGAGATGGAGGTATTTATAACCCTCAGACAGGGATAGACAGATAGAGAGATGGAGGTATTTATAACCCTCAGACAGGGATGGAGACAGAAAGAGAGATGGAGGTATTTATAACCCTCAGACAGGGATGGAGACAGAAAGAGAGATGGAGGTATTTATAACCCTCAGACAGGGATAGACAGAAAGAGAGATGGAGGTATTTATAACCCTCAGACAGGGATGGAGACAGATAGAGAGATGGAGGTATTTATAACCCTCAGACAGGGATGGAGACAGAAAGAGAGATGGAGGTATTTATAACCCTCAGACAGGGATAGACAGATAGAGAGATGGAGGTATTTATAACCCTCAGACAGGGATAGACAGATAGAGAGATGGAGGTATTTATAACCCTCAGACAGGGATAGACAGATAGAGAGATGGAGGTATTTATAACCCTCAGACAGGGATAGACAGATAGAGAGATGGAGGTATTTATAACCCTCAGACAGGGATGGAGAGATAGAGAGATGGAGGTATTTATAACCCTCAGACAGGGATGGAGACAGATAGAGAGATGGAGGTATTTATAACCCTCAGACAGGGATGGAGACAGAAGAGAGATGGAGGTATTTATAACCCTCAGACAGGGATAGACAGATAGAGAGATGGAGGTATTTATAACCCTCAGACAGGGATGGACAGATAGAGAGATGGAGGTATTTATAACCCTCAGACAGGGATAGACAGATAGAGAGATGGAGGTATTTATAACCCTCAGACAGGGATAGACAGATAGAGAGATGGAGGTATTTATAACCCTCAGACAGGGATGGAGACAGATAGAGAGATGGAGGTATTTATAACCCTCAGACAGGGATGATGACAGATAGAGAGATGGAGAGATGGAGGTATTTATAACCCTCAGACAGGGATAGACAGATAGAGAGATGGAGGTATTTATAACCCTCAGACAGGGATAGACAGATAGAGAGATGGAGGTATTTATAACCCTCAGACAGGGATAGACAGATAGAGAGATGGAGGTATTTATAACCCTCAGACAGGGATAGACAGATAGAGAGATGGAGGTATTTATAACCATCAGACAGGGATGGAGACAGATAGAGAGATGGAGGTATTTATAACCCTCAGACAGGGATAGACAGATAGAGAGATGGAGGTATTTATAACCCTCAGACAGGGATGGAGACAGATAGAGAGATGGAGGTATTTATAACCCTCAGACAGGGATGGACAGATAGAGAGATGGAGGTATTTATAACCCTCAGACAGGGATAGACAGATGGAGATGGAGGTATTTATAACCCTCAGACAGGGATAGACAGAAAGAGAGATGGAGGTATTTATAACCCTCAGACAGGGATAGACAGAAACAGAGATGGAGGTATTTATAACCCTCAGACAGGGATAGACAGAAACAGAGATGGAGGTATTTATAACCCTCAGACAGGGATAGACAGAAAGAGAGATGGAGGTATTTATAACCCTCAGACAGGGATGGAGACAGATAGAGAGATGGAGGTATTTATAACCCTCAGACAGGGATAGACAGATAGAGAGATGGAGGTATTTATAACCCTCAGACAGGGATAGACAGAAAGAGAGATGGAGGTATTTATAACCCTCAGACAGGGATGGAGACAGAAAGAGAGATGGAGGTATTTATAACCCTCAGACAGGGATGGAGACAGAAAGAGAGATGGAGGTATTTATAACCCTCAGACAGGGATGGAGACAGAAAGAGATGGAGGTATTTATAACCCTCAGACAGGGATGGAGACAGATAGAGAGATGGAGGTATTTATAACCCTCAGACAGGGATAGACAGAAAGAGAGATGGAGGTATTTATAACCCTCAGACAGGGATAGACAGATAGAGAGATGGAGGTATTTATAACCCTCAGACAGGGATGGAGACAGAAAGATAGAGATGGAGGTATTTATAACCCTCAGACAGGGATAGACAGATAGAGAGATGGAGGTATTTATAACCCTCAGACAGGGATAGACAGAAAGAGAGATGAAGGTATTTATAACCCTCAGACAGGGATGGAGACAGATAGAGAGATGGAGGTATTTATAACCCTCAGACAGGGATGGAGACAGAAAGAGAGATGGAGGTATTTATAACCATCAGACAGGGATAGACAGATAGAGAGATGGAGGTATTTATAACCCTCAGACAGGGATGGAGACAGAAAGAGAGATGGAGGTATTTATAACCCTCAGACAGGGATGGAGACAGATAGAGAGATGGAGGTATTTATAACCCTCAGACAGGGATAGACAGAAAGAGAGATGGAGGTATTTATAACCCTCAGACAGGGATGGAGACAGATAGAGAGATGGAGGTATTTATAACCCTCAGACAGGGATGGAGACAGATAGAGAGATGGAGGTATTTATAACCCTCAGACAGGGATAGACAGATAGAGGGATGGAGGTATTTATAACCCTCAGACAGGGATGGACAGATAGAGAGATGGAGGTATTTATAACCCTCAGACAGGGATAGACAGATAGAGAGATGGAGGTATTTATAACCCTCAGACAGGGATAGACAGAAAGAGAGATGGAGGTATTTATAACCCTCAGACAGGGATGGAGAGATAGATAGAGAGATGGAGGTATTTATAACCCTCAGACAGGGATGGAGACAGAAAGAGAGATGGAGGTATTTATAACCCTCAGACAGGGATAGACAGAAAGAGAGATGGAGGTATTTATAACCCTCAGACAGGGATAGACAGATAGAGAGATGGAGGTATTTATAACCCTCAGACAGGGATAGACAGATAGAGAGATGGAGGTATTTATAACCCTCAGACAGGGATAGACAGATAGAGAGATGGAGGTATTTATAACCCTCAGACAGGGATGGAGACAGAAAGAGAGATGGAGGTATTTATAACCCTCAGACAGGGATAGACAGAAAGAGAGATGGAGGTATTTATAACCCTCAGACAGGGATAGACAGATAGAGAGATGGAGGTATTTATAACCCTCAGACAGGGATAGACAGATAGAGAGATGGAGGTATTTATAACCCTCAGACAGGGATAGACAGATAGAGAGATGGAGGTATTTATAACCCTCAGACAGGGATAGACAGATAGAGATGGAGGTATTTATAACCCTCAGACAGGGATGGAGACAGATAGAGAGATGGAGGTATTTATAACCCTCAGACAGGGATGGACAGATAGAGAGATGGAGGTATTTATAACCCTCAGACAGGGATAGACAGAAAGAGAGATGGAGGTATTTATAACCCTCAGACAGGGATAGACAGATAGAGAGATGGAGGTATTTATAACCCTCAGACAGGGATAGACAGATAGAGAGATGGAGGTATTTATAGACCCTCAGACAGGGATAGACAGAAAGAGAGATGGAGGTATTTATAACCCTCAGACAGGGATAGACAGAAAGAGAGATGGAGGTATTTATAACCCTCAGACAGGGATGGAGACAGATAGAGAGATGGAGGTATTTATAACCCTCAGACAGGGATAGACAGATAGAGAGATGGAGGTATTTATAACCCTCAGACAGGGATAGACAGATAGAGAGATGGAGGTATTTATAACCCTCAGACAGGGATAGACAGATAGAGAGATGGAGGTATTTATAACCCTCAGACAGGGATAGACAGATAGAGAGATGGAGGTATTTATAACCCTCAGACAGGGATAGACAGATAGAGAGATGGAGGTATTTATAACCCTCAGACAGGGATAGACAGATAGAGAGATGGAGGTATTTATAACCCTCAGAGATGGATAGAGAGATGGAGGTATTTATAACCCTCAGACAGGGATAGACAGAAAGAGAGATGGAGGTATTTATAACCCTCAGACAGGGATGGAGACAGAAAGAGAGATGGAGGTATTTATAACCCTCAGACAGGGATGGAGACAGATAGAGAGATGGAGGTATTTATAACCCTCAGACAGGGATAGACAGATAGAGAGATGGAGGTATTTATAACCCTCAGACAGGGATAGACAGAAAGAGATGGAGGTATTTATAACCCTCAGACAGGGATGGAGACAGATAGAGAGATGGAGGTATTTATAACCCTCAGACAGGGATAGACAGATAGAGAGATGGAGGTATTTATAACCCTCAGACAGGGATAGACAGATGAGAGATGGAGGTATTTATAACCCTCAGACAGGGATGGAGACAGAAAGAGAGATGGAGGTATTTATAACCCTCAGACAGGGATGGAGACAGAAAGAGATGGAGGTATTTATAACCCTCAGACAGGGATGGAGACAGAAAGAGAGATGGAGGTATTTATAACCTCAGACAGGGATGGAGACAGATAGAGAGATGGAGGTATTTATAACCCTCAGACAGGGATAGACAGAAAGAGAGATGGAGGTATTTATAACCCTCAGACAGGGATAGACAGATAGAGAGATGGAGGTATTTATAACCCTCAGACAGGGATAGACAGATAGAGAGATGGAGGTATTTATAACCCTCAGACAGGGATAGACAGATAGAGAGATGGAGGTATTTATAACCCTCAGACAGGGATAGACAGATAGAGAGATGGAGGTATTTATAACCCTCAGACAGGGATAGACAGAAAGAGAGATGGAGGTATTTATAACCCTCAGACAGGGATAGACAGATAGAGAGATGGAGGTATTTATAACCCTCAGACAGGGATAGACAGATAGAGAGATGGAGGTATTTATAACCCTCAGACAGGGATAGACAGATAGAGAGATGGAGGTATTTATAACCCTCAGACAGGGATAGACAGAAAGAGAGATGGAGGTATTTATAACCCTCAGACAGGGATGGACAGATAGAGAGATGGAGGTATTTATAACCCTCAGACAGGGATAGACAGATAGAGAGATGGAGGTATTTATAACCCTCAGACAGGGATAGACAGATAGAGAGATGGAGGTATTTATAACCCTCAGACAGGGATGGAGACAGAAAGAGAGATGGAGGTATTTATAACCCTCAGACAGGGATGGAGACAGAAAGAGAGATGGAGGTATTTATAACCCTCAGACAGGGATAGACAGATAGAGAGATGGAGGTATTTATAACCCTCAGACAGGGATAGACAGATAGAGAGATGGAGGTATTTATAACCCTCAGACAGGGATAGACAGATAGAGAGATGGAGGTATTTATAACCCTCAGACAGGGATAGACAGATAGAGAGATGGAGGTATTTATAACCCTCAGACAGGGATAGACAGAAAGAGAGATGGAGGTATTTATAACCCTCAGACAGGGATAGAGACAGATAGAGAGATGGAGGTATTTATAACCCTCAGACAGGGATGGAGACAGAAAGAGAGATGGAGGTATTTATAACCCTCAGACAGGGATAGAGACAGATAGAGAGATGGAGGTATTTATAACCCTCAGACAGGGATGGAGACAGAAAGAGAGATGGAGGTATTTTTATCCCTCAGACAGGGATGGAGACACAGACCATTAGCTTTCCTGACATCTGGCCTTGAAGCTCTTTGAGATTGATTCCAACGGGCAGACATCCCCAAGAAATGACATGCTTTGCTTTCCTTTATAAAAGGTTACCAAATATGTTCCCCCTTTTCCAACAATAAGTCATAGCTCCCATGTGGAGGTGCATGGCCTCTTTTCCCCCTCTGGAACAGCCTGGACCAATCATCTCTCTGCTCTGGAACAGCCTGGACCAATCATCTCTCTGCTCTGGAACAGCCTGGACCAATCATCTCTCTGCTCTGGAACAGCCTGGACCAATCATCTCTCTGCTCTGGAACAGCCTGGACCAATCATCTCTCTGCTCTGGAACAGCCTGGACCAATCATCTCTCTGCTCTGGAACAGCCTGGACCAATCACAGAGCTTGAAACTAAATAAAACACGGAGAGAGATACAGATACGGTGGAAATGTGACAAACTGCGTTAGCCTGCTGAGCTAAAGCCTCAGGCAGGAGATCAGAGCATCGGCTCCCAGATGAACCCTGGAACACCGCTTGTCTCCAGGCATCTCTTCCCGTGGAGGACATGGGTTTACAGGTGTCCAGGGATGTGCAAAAAGCACTGGTCCTTGGATGGGAAAACACACGGTGGAGCTTGGCAGGCCGAGGCAGTAGAGGCCGAGGCAGTAGAAAACACACGGTGGAGCTTGGCAGGCCGAGGGAGTAGAGGCCGAGGCAGTAGAAAACACACGGTGGAGCTTGGCAGGCCGAGGGAGTAGAGGCCGAGGCAGTAGAGGCCGAGGCAGTAGAAAACACACGGAGGAACTTGGCAGGCCGAGGAAGTAGAGGCCGAGACAGTAGAGGCCGAGGCAGTAGAAAACACACGGTGGAGCTTGGCAGGCCGAGGGAGTAGAGGCCGAGGCAGTAGAAAACACACGGTGGAGCTTGGCAGGCCGAGGAAGTAGAGGCCGAGACAGTAGAGGCCGAGACAGCAGAGGCCGAGGCAGCAGAGACCGAGGCAGTAGAGGCCGAGACAGTAGAGGCAGAGGCAGTAGAGGCCGAGGCAGTAGAGACCGAGACAGTAGAGACCGAGGCAGTAGAGGCCGAGGCAGTAGAGGCCGAGGCAGTAGAGGCCGAGACAGTAGAGGCCGAGACAGTAGAGGCCGAGACAGTAGAGGCCGAGACAGTAGAGGCCGAGGCAGTAGAGGCCGAGGCAGTAGAGGCCGGTGCAGTAGAGGCCGAGGCAGTAGAGGCCGGGGCAGTAGAGGCCGAGGCAGGCCGAGCCAGGAAACCATTCAATGAAATAGGTCCGTGTGTGTGTGTGTGTGTGTGTGTGTGTGTGTGTGGACCATATTGCCTCCTATTTACTCTTAGTTCCTTCCTCCTCTACAGAGGATGCTGTCCAGGACTGTGCAGGCGGATCAGCACTACTACCTGGCAGAGACGCTGTTTCAACCTTTCCTAACCATTTCAAAATGGCTGCCCTCACCACAAGGCGATAACTGTCCTGTATATTGAGAGAAGGCACAAGGCAGGGGTCCCCAACTGTCGGCACGCGGGCCGAATTTGGCCCACGAGTTGGTTTTATTTATGGGATCATATAGTAACCAAAAAAGTGTTAAACAAATCAAAATATATATTATATTTGAGATTCTTCAGAGTAGACACCCTTTTAATTTTATTTTGAATTGTTGGGCATAATAGACTGTAAAAACACCAGGAAATCCAAGTGATGTTAATTGTAGACATGTGGAACCAAGTATTCCCACACACAGTAGAGAGACACGTGATCATATACAAATACAAGGCTTGAAATGATTCTGTTTTAGTCAGATATTATATCTGTTTGGGCTTCTTGCAGTCTACAAATTATTTGTAATTATGAACTGGGTGGTTCTTGATACTGATATCTTTCTCTACAGCAGAGTATGGTAGGTATTGATATCTCTCTATATGACAGAGTATGGTAGATATTGATACCTCTCTATATGACAGAGTATGGTAGATATTGATACCTCTCTATATGACAGAGTATGGTAGATATTGATACCTCTCTATATGACAGAGTATGGTAGATATTGATACCTCTCTATATGACAGAGTATGGTAGATATTGATACCTCTCTATATGACAGAGTATGGTAGATATTGATACCTCTCTATATGACAGAGTATGGTAGATATTGATACCTCTCTATATGACAGAGTATGGTAGATATTGATACCTCTCTATATGACAGAGTATGGTAGATATTGACACCTCTCTATATGACAGTATGGTAGATATTGATACCTCTTTATATGACAGAGTATGGTAGATATTGATACCTCTTTATATGACAGAGTATGGTAGATATTGATACCTCTCTATATGACAAAGTATGGTAGATATTGATACCTCTCTATATGACAGAGTATGGTAGATATTGATACCTCTCTATATGACAGAGTATGGTAGATATTGATACCTCTTTATATGACAGAGTATGGTAGATATTGATACCTCTCTATATGACAGAGTATGGTAGATATTGATACCTCTCTATATGACAGAGTATGGTAGATATTGATACCTCTCTATATGACAGAGTATGGTCGATAATGATATCTCTCTATATGACAGAGTATGGTAGATATTGATACTTCTCTATATGACAGAGTGTGGTAGATATTGATACCTCTCTATATGACAGAGTATGGTAGATATTGATACCTCTCTATGTGACAGAGTATGGTAGATAATGATACCTCTCTATATGACAGAGTATGGTAGATATTGATACCTCTCTATATGACAGAGTATGGTAGATATTGATACCTCTCTATATGACAGAGTATGGTAGATATTGATACCTCTCTATATGACAGAGTATGGTAGATATTGATACCTCTCTATATGACAGAGTATGGTAGATATTGATACCTCTCTATATGACAGAGTATGGTAGATATTGATACCTCTTTATATGACAGAGTATGGTAGATATTGATACCTCTCTATATGACAGAGTATGGTAGATATTGATACCTCTCTATATGACAGAGTGTGGTAGATATTGATACCTCTCTATATGACAGAGTGTGGTAGATATTGATACCTCTCTATATGACAGGGTATGGTAGATATTGATATCTCTCTATATGACAGAGTATGGTAGATATTGATATCTCTCTATATGACAGAGTATGGTAGATATTGATATCTCTCTATATGACAGAGTATGGTAGATATTGATACCTCTCTATATGACAGAGTATGGTAGATATTGATATCTCTCTATATGACAGAGTATGGTAGATATTGATACCTCTCTATATGACAGAGTATGGTAGATATTGATATCTCTCTATATGACAGAGTATGGTAGATATTGATACCTCTCTATATGACAGAGTATGGTAGATATTGATACCTCTCTATATGACAGAGTATGGTAGATATTGATACCTCTCTATATGACAGAGTATGGTAGATATTGATACCTCTCTATATGACAGAGTATGGTAGGTATTGATATCTCTCTATGACAGAGTATGGTAGATATTGATACCTCTCTATATGACAGAGTATGGTAGATATTGATACTTCTCTATATGACAGAGTGTGGTAGATATTGATACCTCTCTATATGACAGAGTATGGTAGATATTGATACCTCTCTATATGACAGAGTATGGTAGATATTGATACCTCTCTATATGACAGAGTATGGTAGATATTGATACCTCTTTATATGACAGAGTATGGTAGATATTGATACCTCTCTATATGACAGAGTATGGTAGATATTGATACCTCTCTATATGACAGAGTATGGTAGATATTGATACCTCTCTTTATGTTCTAGACAGGGGTTCTGCTGTATGGTTAGCAGAGAGTACAGTACTCTGACACTAGACATGTTTCCAGAATGGTGCCCTAATGCCTATATAGTGCACTGGGTAGTGCACTGCGTAGTGCACAAAGTAGTGCACTTTATAGGGAATAGGGTGCCATTTGGGACGTAGTCTCTGAGTTAGTTTCTCATTATTTTATTATCTTCAAACACAGGACGCATCCAAGCAGTAGCTTTCCCTCTGATGGGATTTGAGATGTGGTCAGGTTTGGTAGAGTGGAACCCTTCAGTCTTTACCTACTGTGACGGCAGCATCAGGCGCTGTCTGGAGGCAACTCGTGGCAAATCGCAAAAGGGCTCCTGCAAACATGTTGGAAAGGTCACCGACTACGCAGCACGGCAACGCAGCACGGCAACGCACGGCAACGCAGCACGGCAACGCAGCACGGCAACGCAGCACACAGAATGAACAAAGCTGGATGCATGACACTGATATTGAAGTCAAATGGTGTTTTCCATCTTCAGCCCAGATGTCTTTCTGTTGGGATATATTTATTTATTTATTTTATTTTACCTTTATTTAACCAGGTAGACTAGTTGAGAACACCTTTATTTAACCAGGTAGACTAGTTGAGAACAAGTTCTCATTTACAACTGCTACCTGGCCAAGATAAAGCAAAGCAGTTCGACACAAAACAACACAGAGTTACACATGGAATAAACAAACATACAGTCAATAATACAGTAGAACAAGTCTATATACAGTGTGTGCAAATGAGGTAAGATAAGGGAGGTAAAGGCAATAAATAGGCCATGGTGGCAAAGTAATTACAATATAGCAATTAAAACACTGGGGTGATTGATGTGCAGAAGATGAATGTGCAAGTAGAGATACTGGGGTGCAAAGGAGCAAGATAAATAAATAAATAAATACAGTATGGGAATGAGGTAGTTGGATGGGCTATTTACAGATGGGCAATGTGCAGGTGCAGTGATCTGTGAGCTGCTCTGACAGCTGGTGCTTAAAGTTAGTGAGGGAGATATGAGTCTCCAGCTTCAGTGATTTTTGCAGTTTGTTCCAGTCATTGGCAGCAGAGAACTGGAAGGAAAGGAAAGGCGGCCAAAGGAGGTGTTGGCTTTGGGGGTGACCTGCTGGAGCGTGTGCTACGGGTGGGTGTTGCTATGGTGACCAGTGAGCTGAGATACGGTGGGGCTTTACCTAGCAGAGACTTACAGATGACCTGGAGCCAGTGGGTTTGGCGACGAATATGAAGCGAGGGCCAGCCAACGAGAGCGTACAGGTCACAGTGGTGGGTAGTATATGGGGCTTTGGTGACAAAACGGATGGCACTGTGATAGACTGCATCCAATTTGCTGAGTAGAGTGTTGGAGGCTATTTTGTAAATGACATCGCCGAAGTCGAGGATCGGTAGGATAGTCAGTTTTATGAGGGTATGTTTGGCAGCATGAGTGAAGGAGGCTTTGTTGAGAAATAGGAAGCCGATTCTAGATTTAATTTTGGATTGGAGATGTTTAATGTGAGTCTGGAAGGAGAGTTTACAGTCTAACCAGACACCTAGGTATTTGTAGTTGTCCACGTATTCTAAGTCAGAACCGTCCAGAATAGTGATGCTAGTCAAGCGGGCAGATGTCTTTCTGTTGGGGAACTATTTGGTTGATTTGTTGTTGTTTTGTCTTTCTGTTGGTTTGTTGTTGTTGACATGGTAACAAATGGCCTCTTTGTCTGGTGAACCTGTAACAGACGCTGAAGAGACCCTCTGATTCTCACCATCCAGAAACGTCTCTATAATCAGAGAAAGCCGTCTACAATCACCTTCTGGATAATTGGCTCAGATGATCAATAACAACATCAGCGTTTATGTTTCAAATGGGACCCTAATCCCTATGTAGTGCACTACTTTAGACCAAGGCCCATAGGGGGAGTGCACTACTTTAGACCAGGGCCCATAGGGGTAGTGCACTACTTTAGACCAGGGCCCATAGGGGTAGTGCACTACTTTAGACGAGGACCCATAGAGGTAGTGCACTACTTTAGACCAGGTCCCATTGGGGTAGTGCACTACTTTAGACCAAGGCCCATAGGGGCAGTGCACTACTTTAGACCAGGGCCCATAGGGGTAGTGCACTACTTTAGACCAGGGCCCATAGGGGTAGTGCACTACTTTAGACCAGGGCCCATAGGGGTAGTGCACTACTTTAGACCAGGGCCCATAGGGGTAGTGCACTACTTTAGACCAGGGCCCATAGGGGTAGTGCACTACTTTAGACCAGGGCCCATAGGGGTAGTGCACTACTTTAGACCAGGACCCATAGGGGTAGTGCACTACTTTAGACCAGGGCCCATAGGGGTAGTGCACTACTTTAGACCAGGGCCCATAGGGGTAGTGCACTACTTTAGACCAGGACCCATAGGGGTAGTGCACTACTTTAGACCAGGACCCATAGGGGTAATGCACTACTTTTTTCTCTTTTTTCTGTCTTCCCTGTCTGTCTGTGGCGATGGAACAGACGATGTATTTGGCCTGAGGACCAGGCTGTCTCTCCTCTTCCCTCCTCCCCCCCTTCCCATTTCTTCCCTCCCTTCCCCTCTCCTCTCCCCCCTTCCCCTCTCCTCCCTCCCTTCCCCTCTCCTCTCCCCGGCTCCTCCTTCCCCTGTCCTCTCCCCCTCCCCTGTCCTCTCTTCTCCTCCTCCCTCTCCTTTCCCCTCCTCCCTGCCTCCTTCACCTCTCCTTTCCCCTCCTCCTTCCCCCTCCCTTCATCCTCCCCTCCTCCTTCCCCTGTCCTCTCCCCCTCCCCTGTCCTCTCTTCTCCTCCTCCTTCTCCTCTTCTCCTCCTCCCCCTTTCCCTCTCCTTTCCCCTCCTCCCTCCTCCTTCACCTCTCCTTTCCCCTCCTCTCTCCTTTCCCCTCCTTCCCCTCTCCTCTCCCTTCCTCCTCCCCTCCTCCTTTCCCTCTCCTCTCCCTTCCTCCTCCCCCTTCCCCTCTCCTCTCCCCTCCTCTCCCCTTCTCCCTCCTCCTTTCCCCTCCTCCTCCTCCTTTCCCTCTCCTTTCCCTCTCCTCTCCCTTCCTCCTCCCCCTTCCCCTCTCCTCTCCCCTCCTCTCCCCTCCTCCCTCCTCCTTCCCCTCTCCTCTCCCCTCCTCCTCCCCCCCCCCCTCTCCCTTCCTCCTCCCCCTTCCCCTCTCCTCTCCCCTCCTCTCCCCTCCTCTCCCCTCCTCCCTCCTCTTTCCCCTCTCCTCTCCCTTCCTCCTCCCCCTCCCATCTCCCCTCCTCCCTCCTCCATTCCCTCTCCTCCCCCTCCTTCCCCCTCCTCCTCCCTCCCTTCCTCTCTCCTCTCTCCTCTCTCCTCTCTCTCGTTTGCCCACCCTAACTCAGGATCCAGAAGTCCCTCTCCCCTCTCCTCTCTCCTCCTCCCCCCCCTCCTCCCCCTCCTCCCCCTCCTCCTCCCTCCCTTCCTCTCTCCTCTCTTCTTCATCCATACTGTGACCGTTTGCCCACCCTAACTCAGGATCCAGAAATCCCCCTGCCTGCAGTGCTGACTACCTGAACAGTAATACTCCGTCTTGGCACCGTTTACATGGCTTGGTGGAGCTCTAAGAATGAAACCACTGTATTCCTCTCCGTCTCAGCCCACCATCACGGGGAACACTAAACGCCACAACTCTCAGCTTCCTGATAAAGACACCTTTATGTTCCCTACAGCTTTACTTTACCATGTGGAGGGAGGTTTTGTCATGATCATGAGCTCATAAAGTTTGGCCTTTATTTTATATAGGATTTTCTCGTCAAACTGTTTTTTTTTGGTCTTGTGAGACAGTTTATTCAGAGAGGTGGTTTAGTGGACCAGGACCACACAGTAAGAACAGAACCTGATGGAAACGCCTCAGCTGACTGTCTTCTGTCATGACAGGCCTG